>NW_025721271.1:0-175754 GCF_922984935.1 Meles meles | reverse complement strand
ACCGTCCCGGCCACAACGGCACCTTTCGCGGCTTCGTCGTAGCCGCGGAGTGAGAGACCAGTCCGTTTCCCCACAGAGGCCAGCCCCCTCCAGGGGCGCCCCGGCCGCCCGCCACGGCGGAGGCGGACGACCGGCCACGGCGCCTCCATCCACTCTGCTCGGGGAAAACTCCCCGGCGCCGCGGCTGCCGGCCGCGCCCCATCGTCGCGGCTCGTTTTCCGGGTGGCCGCGACATGCAACGAGCGAGAAAGGGCCCTGCTCCACGCGGAACTGGGCGCTGACCAGGGCTGCCCAACGCCGGCCAATTCTCACGAGCGTTCTGCCCAAATCGGTCCCGATTTGGGCAGAACGCTCGTGAGAATTGGCCGGAAAACGCCCGGCGAACACACTTCGGGCACCACAGGGCCGCAGGGCGGCCCCCCCCCCGGGGCCCTGTCCGGGACCGCGTGTCGTCGCGTTCCGGCACCGCCAGGAGGAGCTCCGGGAGGCTTGCCGCGGGGAGGCCGACGCCTCCCGCTCCTCAGCCTCCGGGGGTCCCCTCCCTGGCCCCGGCAGCTGGGGCCGGGCCAGCCCCGAAAGCCGGGCCCGGGCCCGGTCCTGCTTGCTCAGCCTTCCGTTGCCAGGGGCCTGAGCCTGGGGGCTTCCCCATGGGGAACCCTGAGTCCCGCGCCACGAGTCCCCCGACCGTCCCGGCGACAACGGCACCTTTCGCGGCTTCGTCCTAGCCGCGGAGTGAGAGACCAGTCCGTTTCCCCACAGAGGCCAGCCCCCTCCAGGGGCGCCCCGGCCGCCCGCCACGGCGGAGGCGGACGCCCGGCCACGGCGCCTCCATCCACTCTGCTCGGGGAAAACTCCCCGGCGCCGTGGCTGCCTGCCGCGCTCCATCGTCGCTGCTCGTTTTCCGGGTGGCCGCGACATGCCCCGAGCAAGAAAGGGCCCTGCTCCACGCGGAACTGGGCGCTGACCAGGGCTGCCCAACGCCGGCCAATTCTCACGAGCGTTCTGCCCAAATCGATCCCGATTTGGGCAGAACGCTCGCGAGAATTGGCCGGAAAACGCCCGGCGAACACACTTCGGGCACCAAAGGGCCGCAGTGCGGCCCCCCCCGGGCCCTGTACGGGACGGCGTGTCGTCGCGTTCCGGCACCGCCAGGAGGAGCTCCGGGAGGCGTGCCGCGGGGAGGCCGATGCCTCCCGCTCCTCAGCCTCCGGGGGTCCCCTCCCTGGCCCCGGCAGCTGGGGCCGGGCCAGCCCCGAAACACGGGCCCGGGCCCGGGCCTGCTTGCTCAGCCTTCCGTTGCCAGGGGCCTGAGCCTGGGGGCCTCCCCATGGGGAACCCTGAGTCCCGCGCCACGAGTCCCCCGACCGTCCCGGCGAAAACGGCACCTTTCGCGGCTTCGTCCTAGCCGCGGAGTGAGAGACCAGTCCGTTTCCCCACAGAGGCCAGCCCCCTCCAGGGGCGCCCCGGCCGCCCGCCACGGCGGAGGCGGACGCCCGGCCACGGCGCCTCCATCCACTCTGCTCGGGGAAAACTCCCCGGCGCCGCGGCTGCCGGCCGCGCCCCATCGTCGCGGCTCGTTTTCCGGGTGGCCGCGACATGCCCCGAGCGAGAAAGGGCCCTGCTCCACGCGGAACTGGGCGCTGACCAGGGCTGCCCAACGCCGGCCAATTCTCACGAGCGTTCTGCCCAAATCGATCCCGATTTGGGCAGAACGCTCGTGAGAATTGGCCGGAAAACGCCCGGCGAACACACTTCGGGCACCACAGGGCCGCAGGGCGGCCCCCCCCGGGGCCCTGTCCGGGACCGCGTGTCGTTGCGTTCCGGCACCGCCAGGAGGAGCTCCGGGAGGCTTGCCGCGGGGAGGCCGACGCCTCCCGCTCCTCAGCCTCCGGGGGTCCCCTCCCTGGCCCCGGCAGCTGGGGCCGGGCCAGCCCCGAAAGCCGGGCCCGGGCCCGGGCCTGCTTGCTCAGCCTTCCGTTGCCAGGGGCCTGAGCCTGGGGGCCTCCCCATGGGGAACCCTGAGTCCCGCGCCACGAGTCCCCCAACCGTCCCGGCCACAACGGCACCTTTCGCGGCTTCGTCCTAGCCGCGGAGTGAGAGACCAGTCCGTTTCCCCACAGAGGCCAGCCCCCTCCAGGGGCGCCCCGGCCGCCCGCCACGGCGGAGGCGGACGCCCGGCCACGGCGCCTCCATCCACTCTGCTCGGGGAAAACTCCCCGGCGCCGTGGCTGCCGGCCGCACCCCATCGTCGCGGCTCGTTTTCCGGGTGGCCGCGACATGCCCCGAGCGAGAAAGGGCCCTGCTCCACGCGGAACTGGGCGCTGACCAGGGCTGCCCAACGCCGGCCAATTCTCACGAGCGTTCTGCCCAAATCGATCCCGATTTGGGCAGAACGCTCGTGAGAATTGGCCGGAAAACGCCCGGCGAACACACTTCGGGCACCACAGGGCCGCAGTGCGGCCCCCCCCGGGCCCTGTACGGGACGGCGTGTCGTCGCGTTCCGGCACCGCCAGGAGGAGCTCCGGGAGGCGTGCCGCGGGGAGGCCGACGCCTCCCGCTCCTCAGCCTCCGGGGGTCCCCTCCCTGGCGCCGGCAGCTGGGGCCGGGCCAGCCCCGAAAGCCGGGCCCGGGCCCGGGCCTGCTTGCTCAGCCTTCCGTTGCCAGGGGCCTGAGCCTGGGGGCCTCCGCATGGGGAACCCTGAGTCCCGCGCCACGAGTCCCCCGACCGTCCCGGCGAAAACGGCACCTTTCGAGGCTTCGTCCTAGCCGCGGAGTGAGAGACCAGTCCGTTTCCCCACAGAGGCCAGCCCCCTCCAGGGGCGCCCCGGCCGCCCACCACGGCGGAGGCGGACGCCCGGCCACGGCGCCTCAATCCACTCTGCTCGGGGAAAACTCCCCGGCGCCGCGGCTGCCGGCCGCGCCCCATCGTCGCGGCTCGTTTTACGGGTGGCCGCGACATGCCCCGAGCGAGAAAGGGCCCTGCTCCACGCGGAACTGGGCGCTGACCAGGGCTGCCCAACGCCGGCCAATTCTCACGAGCGTTCTGCCCAAATCGATCCCGATTTGGGCAGAACGCTCGTGAGAATTGGCCGGAAAACGCCCGGCGAACACACTTCGGGCACCACAGGGCCGCAGGGCGGCCCCCCCCGGGGCCCTGTCCGGGACCGCGTGTCGTCGCGTTCCGGCACCGCCAGGAGGAGCTCCGGGAGGCTTGCCGCGGGGAGGCCGACGCCTCCCGCTCCTCAGCCTCCGGGGGTCCCCTCCCTGTCCCCGGCAGCTGGGGCCGGGCCAGCCCCGAAACACGGGCCCGGGCCCGGGCCTGCTTGCTCAGCCTTCCGTTGCCAGGGGCCTGAGCCTGGGGGCCTCCCCATGGGGAACCCTGAGTCCCGCGCCACGTGTCCCCCGACCGTCCCGGCGACAACGGCACCTTTCGCGGCTTCGTCCTAGCCGCGGAGTGAGAGACCAGTCCGTTTCCCCACAGAGGCCAGCCCCCTCCAGGGGCGCCCCGGCCGCCCGCCACGGCGGAGGCGGACGCCCGGCCACGGCGCCTCCATCCACTCTGCTCGGGGAAAACTCCCCGGCGCCGCGGCTGCCGGCCGCGCCCCATCGTCGCGGCTCGTTTTCCGGGTGGCCGCGACATGCCCCGAGCGAGAAAGGGCCCTGCTCCACGCGGAACTGGGCGCTGACCAGGGCTGCCCAACGCCGGCCAATTCTCACGAGCGTTCTGCCCAAATCGATCCCGATTTGGGCAGAACGCTCGTGAGAATTGGCCGGAAAACGCCCGGCGAACACACTTCGGGCACCACAGGGCCGCAGGGCGGCCCCCCCCGGGGCCCTGTCCGGACCGCTTGTCGTCGCGTTCCGGCACCGCCAGGAGGAGCTCCGGGAGGCTTGCCGCGGGGAGGCCGACGCCTCCCGCTCCTCAGCCTCCGGGGGTCCCCTCCCTGGCCCCGGCAGCTGGGGCCGGGCCAGCCCCGAAAGCCGGGCCCGGGCCCGGGCCTGCTTGCTCAGCCTTCCGTTGCCAGGGGCCTGAGCCTGGGGGCCTCCCCATGGGGAACCCTGAGTCCCGCGCCACGAGTCCCCCGACCGTCCCGGCGAAAACGGCACCTTTCGCGGCTTCGTCCTAGCCGCGGAGTGAGAGACCAGTCCGTTTCCCCACAGAGGCCAGCCCCCTCCAGGGGCGCCCCGGCCGCCCGCCACGGCGGAGGCGGACGCCCGGCCACGGCGCCTCCATCCACTCTGCTCGGGGAAAACTCCCTGGCGCCGCGGCTGCCGGCCGCGCCCCATCGTCGCGGCTCGTTTTCCGGGTGGCCGCGACATGCAACGAGCGAGAAAGGGCCCTGCTCCACGCGGAACTGGGCGCTGACCAGGGCTGCCCAACGCCGGCCAATTCTCACGAGCGTTCTGCCCAAATCGATCCCGATTTGGGCAGAACGCTCGTGAGAATTGGCCGGAAAACGCCCGGCGAACACACTTCGGGCACCACAGGGCCGCAGGGCGGCCCCCCCCGTGGCCCTGTCCGGGACCGCGTGTCGTCGCGTTCCGGCACCGCCAGGAGGAGCTCCGGGAGGCTTGCCGCGGGGAGGCCGACGCCTCCCGCTCCTCAGCCTCCGGGGGTCCCCTCCCTGGCCCCGGCAGCTGGGGCCGGGCCAGCCCCGAAAGCCGGGCCCGGGCCCGGGCCTGCTTGCTCAGCCTTCCGTTGCCAGGGGCCTGAGCCTGGGGGCCTCCCCATGGGGAACCCTGAGTCCCGCGCCACGAGTCCCCCGACCGTCCCGGCGACAACGGCACCTTTCGCGGCTTCGTCCTAGCCGCGGAGTGAGAGACCAGTCCGTTTCCCCACAGAGGCCAGCCCCCTCCAGGGGCGCCCCGGCCGCCCGCCACGGCGGAGGCGGACGCCCGGCCACGGCGCCTCCATCCACTCTGCTCGGGGAAAACTCCCCGGCGCCGTGGCTGCCTGCCGCGCTCCATCGTCGCTGCTCGTTTTCCGGGTGGCCGCGACATGCCCCGAGCGATAAAGGGCCCTGCTCCACGCGGAACTGGGCGCTGACCAGGGCTGCCCAACGCCGGCCAATTCTCACGAGCGTTCTGCCCAAATCGATCCCGATTTGGGCAGAACGCTCGCGAGAATTGGCCGGAAAACGCCCGGCGAACACACTTCGGGCACCACAGGGCCGCAGTGCGGCCCCCCCCGGGCCCTGTACGGGACGGCGTGTCGTCGCGTTCCGGCACCGCCAGGAGGAGCTCCGGGAGGCGTGCCGCGGGGAGGCCGACGCCTCCCGCTCCTCAGCCTCCGGGGGTCCCCTCCCTGGCGCCGGCAGCTGGGGCCGGGCCAGCCCCGAAAGCCGGGCCCGGGCCCGGGCCTGCTTGCTCAGCCTTCCGTTGCCAGGGGCCTGAGCCTGGGGGCCTCCCCATGGGGAACCCTGAGTCCCGCGCCACGAGTCCCCCGACCGTCCCGACCACAACGGCACCTTTCGCGGCTTCGTCCAAGCCGCGGAGTGAGAGACCAGTCCGTTTCCCCACAGAGGCCAGCCCCCTCCAGGGGCGCCCCGGCCGCCCGCCACGGCGGAGGCGGACGCCCGGCCACGGCGCCTCCATCCACTCTGCTCGGGGAAAACTCCCCGGCGCCGCGGCTGCCGGCCGCGCCCCATCGTCGCGGCTCGTTTTCCGGGTGGCCGCGACATGCCCCGAGCGAGAAAGGGCCCTGCTCCACGCGGAACTGGGCGCTGACCAGGGCTGCCCAACGCCGGCCAATTCTCACGAGCGTTCTGCCCAAATCGATCCCGATTTGGGCAGAACGCTCGTGAGAATTGGCCGGAAAACGCCCGGCGAACACACTTCGGGCACCACAGGGCCGCAGGGCGGCCCCCCCCGGGGCCCTGTCCGGACCGATTGTCGTCGCGTTCCGGCACCGCCAGGAGGAGCTCCGGGAGGCTTGCCGCGGGGAGGCCGATGCCTCCCGCTCCTCAGCCTCCGGGGGTCCCCTCCCTGGCCCCGGCAGCTGGGGCCGGGCCAGCCCCGAAACCCGGGCCCGGGCCCGGGCCTGCTTGCTCAGCCTTCCGTTGCCAGGGGCCTGAGCCTGGGGGCCTCCCCATGGGGAACCCTGAGTCCCGCGCCACGAGTCCCCCGACCGTCCCGGCGAAAACGGCACCTTTCGCGGCTTCGTCCTAGCCGCGGAGTGAGAGACCAGTCCGTTTCCCCACAGAGGCCAGCCCCCTCCAGGGGCGCCCCGGCCGCCCGCCACGGCGGAGGCGGACGCCCGGCCACGGCGCCTCAATCCACTCTGCTCGGGGAAAACTCCCCGGCGCCGCGGCTGCTGGCCGCACCCCATCGTCGCGGCTCGTTTTCCGGGTGGCCGCGACATGCCCCGAGCGAGAAAGGGCCCTGCTCCACGCGGAACTGGGCGCTGACCAGGGCTGCCCAACGCCGGCCAATTCTCACGAGCGTTCTGCCCAAATCGATCCCGATTTGGGCAGAACGCTCGTGAGAATTGGCCGGAAAACGCCCGGCGAACACACTTCGGGCACCACAGGGCCGCAGGGCGGCCCCCCCCGGGGCCCTGTCCGGGACCGCGTGTCGTCGCGTTCCGGCACCGCCAGGAGGAGCTCCGGGAGGCTTGCCGCGGGGAGGCCGACGCCTCCCGCTCCTCAGCCTCCGGGGGTCCCCTCCCTGGCCCCGGCAGCTGGGGCCGGGCCAGCCCCGAAAGCAGGGCCCGGGCCCGGGCCTGCTTGCTCAGCCTTCCGTTGCCAGGGGCCTGAGCCTGGGGGCCTCCCCATGGGGAACCCTGAGTACCGCTCCACGAGTCCCCCAACCGTCCCGGCCACAACGGCACCTTTCGCGGCTTCGTCGTAGCCGCGGAGTGAGAGACCAGTCCGTTTCCCCACAGAGGCCAGCCCCCTCCAGGGGCGCCCCGGCCGCCCGCCACGGCGGAGGCGGACGACCGGCCACGGCGCCTCCATCCACTCTGCTCGGGGAAAACTCCCCGGCGCCGCGGCTGCCGGCCGCGCCCCATCGTCGCGGCTCGTTTTCCGGGTGGCCGCGACATGCCCCGAGCGAGAAAGGGCCCTGCTCCACGCGGAACTGGGCGCTGACCAGGGCTGCCCAACGCCGGCCAATTCTCACGAGCGTTCTGCCCAAATCGGTCCCGATTTGGGCAGAACGCTCGTGAGAATTGGCCGGAAAACGCCCGGCGAACACACTTCGGGCACCACAGGGCCGCAGGGCGGCCCCCCCCCGGGGCCCTGTCCGGGACCGCGTGTCGTCGCGTTCCGGCACCGCCAGGAGGAGCTCCGGGAGGCTTGCCGCGGGGAGGCCGACGCCTCCCGCTCCTCAGCCTCCGGGGGTCCCCTCCCTGGCCCCGGCAGCTGGGGCCGGGCCAGCCCCGAAAGCCGGGCCCGGGCCCGGTCCTGCTTGCTCAGCCTTCCGTTGCCAGGGGCCTGAGCCTGGGGGCTTCCCCATGGGGAACCCTGAGTCCCGCGCCACGAGTCCCCCGACCGTCCCGGCGACAACGGCACCTTTCGCGGCTTCGTCCTAGCCGCGGAGTGAGAGACCAGTCCGTTTCCCCACAGAGGCCAGCCCCCTCCAGGGGCGCCCCGGCCGCCCGCCACGGCGGAGGCGGACGCCCGGCCACGGCGCCTCCATCCACTCTGCTCGGGGAAAACTCCCCGGCGCCGTGGCTGCCTGCCGCGCTCCATCGTCGCTGCTCGTTTTCCGGGTGGCCGCGACATGCCCCGAGCAAGAAAGGGCCCTGCTCCACGCGGAACTGGGCGCTGACCAGGGCTGCCCAACGCCGGCCAATTCTCACGAGCGTTCTGCCCAAATCGATCCCGATTTGGGCAGAACGCTCGCGAGAATTGGCCGGAAAACGCCCGGCGAACACACTTCGGGCACCAAAGGGCCGCAGTGCGGCCCCCCCCGGGCCCTGTACGGGACGGCGTGTCGTCGCGTTCCGGCACCGCCAGGAGGAGCTCCGGGAGGCGTGCCGCGGGGAGGCCGATGCCTCCCGCTCCTCAGCCTCCGGGGGTCCCCTCCCTGGCCCCGGCAGCTGGGGCCGGGCCAGCCCCGAAACACGGGCCCGGGCCCGGGCCTGCTTGCTCAGCCTTCCGTTGCCAGGGGCCTGAGCCTGGGGGCCTCCCCATGGGGAACCCTGAGTCCCGCGCCACGAGTCCCCCGACCGTCCCGGCGAAAACGGCACCTTTCGCGGCTTCGTCCTAGCCGCGGAGTGAGAGACCAGTCCGTTTCCCCACAGAGGCCAGCCCCCTCCAGGGGCGCCCCGGCCGCCCGCCACGGCGGAGGCGGACGCCCGGCCACGGCGCCTCCATCCACTCTGCTCGGGGAAAACTCCCCGGCGCCGCGGCTGCCGGCCGCGCCCCATCGTCGCGGCTCGTTTTCCGGGTGGCCGCGACATGCCCCGAGCGAGAAAGGGCCCTGCTCCACGCGGAACTGGGCGCTGACCAGGGCTGCCCAACGCCGGCCAATTCTCACGAGCGTTCTGCCCAAATCGATCCCGATTTGGGCAGAACGCTCGTGAGAATTGGCCGGGAAAACGCCCGGCGAACACACTTCGGGCACCACAGGGCCGCAGGGCGGCCCCCCCCGGGGCCCTGTCCGGGACCGCGTGTCGTCGCGTTCCGGCACCGCCAGGAGGAGCTCCGGGAGGCTTGCCGCGGGGAGGCCGACGCCTCCCGCTCCTCAGCCTCCGGGGGTCCCCTCCCTGGCCCCGGCAGCTGGGGCCGGGCCAGCCCCGAAAGCCGGGCCCGGGCCCGGGCCTGCTTGCTCAGCCTTCCGTTGCCAGGGGCCTGAGCCTGGGGGCCTCCCCATGGGGAACCCTGAGTCCCGCGCCACGAGTCCCCCAACCGTCCCGGCCACAACGGCACCTTTCGCGGCTTCGTCCTAGCCGCGGAGTGAGAGACCAGTCCGTTTCCCCACAGAGGCCAGCCCCCTCCAGGGGCGCCCCGGCCGCCCGCCACGGCGGAGGCGGACGCCCGGCCACGGCGCCTCCATCCACTCTGCTCGGGGAAAACTCCCCGGCGCCGTGGCTGCCGGCCGCACCCCATCGTCGCGGCTCGTTTTCCGGGTGGCCGCGACATGCCCCGAGCGAGAAAGGGCCCTGCTCCACGCGGAACTGGGCGCTGACCAGGGCTGCCCAACGCCGGCCAATTCTCACGAGCGTTCTGCCCAAATCGATCCCGATTTGGGCAGAACGCTCGTGAGAATTGGCCGGAAAACGCCCGGCGAACACACTTCGGGCACCACAGGGCCGCAGTGCGGCCCCCCCCGGGCCCTGTACGGGACGGCGTGTCGTCGCGTTCCGGCACCGCCAGGAGGAGCTCCGGGAGGCGTGCCGCGGGGAGGCCGACGCCTCCCGCTCCTCAGCCTCCGGGGGTCCCCTCCCTGGCGCCGGCAGCTGGGGCCGGGCCAGCCCCGAAAGCCGGGCCCGGGCCCGGGCCTGCTTGCTCAGCCTTCCGTTGCCAGGGGCCTGAGCCTGGGGGCCTCCGCATGGGGAACCCTGAGTCCCGCGCCACGAGTCCCCCGACCGTCCCGGCGAAAACGGCACCTTTCGAGGCTTCGTCCTAGCCGCGGAGTGAGAGACCAGTCCGTTTCCCCACAGAGGCCAGCCCCCTCCAGGGGCGCCCCGGCCGCCCGCCACGGCGGAGGCGGACGCCCGGCCACGGCGCCTCAATCCACTCTGCTCGGGGAAAACTCCCCGGCGCCGCGGCTGCCGGCCGCGCCCCATCGTCGCGGCTCGTTTTCCGGGTGGCCGCGACATGCCCCGAGCGAGAAAGGGCCCTGCTCCACGCGGAACTGGGCGCTGACCAGGGCTGCCCAACGCCGGCCAATTCTCACGAGCGTTCTGCCCAAATCGATCCCGATTTGGGCAGAACGCTCGTGAGAATTGGCCGGAAAACGCCCGGCGAACACACTTCGGGCACCACAGGGCCGCAGGGCGGCCCCCCCCGGGGCCCTGTCCGGGACCGCGTGTCGTCGCGTTCCGGCACCGCCAGGAGGAGCTCCGGGAGGCTTGCCGCGGGGAGGCCGACGCCTCCCGCTCCTCAGCCTCCGGGGGTCCCCTCCCTGGCCCCGGCAGCTGGGGCCGGGCCAGCCCCGAAACACGGGCCCGGGCCCGGGCCTGCTTGCTCAGCCTTCCGTTGCCAGGGGCCTGAGCCTGGGGGCCTCCCCATGGGGAACCCTGAGTACCGCTCCACGAGTCCCCCAACCGTCCCGGCCACAACGGCACCTTTCGCGGCTTCGTCGTAGCCGCGGAGTGAGAGACCAGTCCGTTTCCCCACAGAGGCCAGCCCCCTCCAGGGGCGCCCCGGCCGCCCGCCACGGCGGAGGCGGACGCCCGGCCACGGCGCCTCCATCCACTCTGCTCGGGGAAAACTCCCCGGCGCCGCGGCTGCCGGCCGCGCCCCATCGTCGCGGCTCGTTTTCCGGGTGGCCGCGACATGCAACGAGCGAGAAAGGGCCCTGCTCCACGCGGAACTGGGCGCTGACCAGGGCTGCCCAACGCCGGCCAATTCTCACGAGCGTTCTGCCCAAATCGATCCCGATTTGGGCAGAACGCTCGTGAGAATTGGCCGGAAAACGCCCGGCGAACACACTTCGGGCACCACAGGGCCGCAGGGCGGCCCCCCCCGGGGCCCTGTCCGGGACCGCGTGTCGTCGCGTTCCGGCACCGCCAGGAGGAGCTCCGGGAGGCTTGCCGCGGGGAGGCCGACGCCTCCCGCTCCTCAGCCTCCGGGGGTCCCCTCCCTGGCCCCGGCAGCTGGGGCCGGGCCAGCCCCGAAAGCCGGGCCCGGGCCCGGGCCTGCTTGCTCAGCCTTCCGTTGCCAGGGGCCTGAGCCTGGGGGCCTCCCCATGGGGAACCCTGAGTCCCGCGCCACGAGTCCCCCAACCGTCCCGGCCACAACGGCACCTTTCGCGGCTTCGTCCTAGCCGCGGAGTGAGAGACCAGTCCGTTTCCCCACAGAGGCCAGCCCCCTCCAGGGGCGCCCCGGCCGCCCGCCACGGCGGAGGCGGACGCCCGGCCACGGCGCCTCCATCCACTCTGCTCGGGGAAAACTCCCCGGCGCCGCGGCTGCCGGCCGCACCCCATCGTCGCGGCTCGTTTTCCGGGTGGCCGCGACATGCCCCGAGCGAGAAAGGGCCCTGCTCCACGCGGAACTGGGCGCTGACCAGGGCTGCCCAACGCCGGCCAATTCTCATGAGCGTTCTGCCCAAATCGATCCCGATTTGGGCAGAACGCTCGTGAGAATTGGCCGGAAAACGCCCGGCGAACACACTTCGGGCACCACAGGGCCGCAGTGCGGCCCCCCCCGGGCCCTGTACGGGACGGCGTGTCGTCGCGTTCCGGCACCGCCAGGAGGAGCTCCGGGAGGCGTGCCGCGGGGAGGCCGACGCCTCCCGATCCTCAGCCTCTGGATGTCCCCTCCCTGGCGCCGGCAGCTGGGGCCGGGCCAGCCCCGAAAGCCGGGCCCGGGCCCGGGCCTGCTTGCTCAGCCTTCCGTTGCCAGGGGCCTGAGCCTGGGGCCTCCCCATGGGGAAACCTGAGTCCCGCGCCACGAGTCCCCCGACCGTCCCGGCCACAACGGCACCTTTCGCGGCTTCGTCCTAGCCGCAGAGTGAGAGACCAGTCCGTTTCCCCACAGAGGCTAGCCCCCTCCAGGGGCGCCCCGGCCGCCCGCCACGGCGGAGGCGGACGCCCGGCCACGGCGCCTCCATCCACTCTGCTCGGGGAAAACTCCCCGGCGCCGCGGCTGCCGGCCGCGCCCCATGGTCGCGGCTCGTTTTCCGGGTGGCCGCGACATGCCCCGAGCGAGAAAGGGCCCTGCTCCACGCGGAACTGGGCGCTGACCAGGGCTGCCCAACGCCGGCCAATTCTCACGAGCGTTCTGACCAAATCGATCCCGATTTGGGCAGAACGCTCGTGAGAATTGGCCGGAAAACGCCCGGCGAACACACTTCGGGCACCACAGGGCCGCAGGGCGGCCCCCCCCGGGGCCCTGTCCGGGACCGCTTGTCGTCGCGTTCCGGCACCGCCAGGAGGAGCTCCGGGAGGCGTGCCGCGGGGAGGCCGACGCCTCCCGCTCCTCAGCCTCCGGGGGTCCCCTCCCTCGCGCCGGCAGCTGGGGCCGGGCCAGCCCCGAAAGCCGGGCCCGGGCCCGGGCCTGCTTGCTCAGCCTTCCGTTGCCAGGGGCCTGAGCCTTGGGGCCTCCCCATGGGGAACCCTGAGTCCCGCGCCACGTGTCCCCCGACCGTCCCGGCGACAACGGCACCTTTCGCGGCTTCGTCCTAGCCGCGGAGTGAGAGACCAGTCCGTTTCCCCACAGAGGCCAGCCCCCTCCAGGGGCGCCCCGGCCGCCCGCCACGGCGGAGGCGGACGCCCGGCCACGGCGCCTCCATCCACTCTGCTCGGGGAAAACTCCCCGGCGCCGCGGCTGCCGGCCGCGCCCCATCGTCGCGGCTCGTTTTCCGGGTGGCCGCGCCATGCCCCGAGCGAGAAAGGGCCCTGCTCCACGCGGCACTGGGCGCTGACCAGGGCTGCCCAACGCCGGCGAATTCTCACGAGCGTTCTGCCCAAATCGATGCCGATTTGGGCAGAACGCTCGTGAGAATTGGCCGGGAAAACGCCTGGCGAACACACTTCGGGCACCACAGGGCCGCAGGGCCGCCCCCACGGGGCCCTGTGCGGGATCGCGTGTCGTCGCGTTCCGGCACCGCCAGGAGGAGCTCCGGGAGGCGGGCCCCGGCGAGGCCGACGCCTCCCGCTCCTCAGCCTCCGGGGGTCCCCTCCCTGGCGCTGGCCGCTGGGGCCGGTCCAGCCCCGAAAGCCGGGCCCGGGCCCGGGCCTGCTTGCTCAGCCTTCCGTTGCCAGGGGCCTGAGCCTGGGGGCCTCCGCATGGGGAACCCTGAGTCCCACGCCACGAGTCCCCCCGACCGTCCCGGCGACAACGGCACCTTTCGTGGCTTCGTCCCAGCCGTGGAGTGAGACATCACTCCGTTCACCCACAGAGGCCAGCCCCCACCACGGGCGCCCCGGACGCCCACCACGGCGGAGGCGGACGCCCGGCCACGGCGCCTCCTTCCACTCTGCTCGGGGAAAACTCCCCGGCGCCGGGGCCGCCGGCCGCGCACTATCGTCGCGGCTCGTTTGCCGGGTGGCCGCGCCATGCCCCGAGCGAGAAAGGGCCCTGCTCCACGCGGCACTGGGCGCTGACCAGGGCTGCCCAACGCCGGCCAATTCTCACGAGCCTTCTGCCCGAATCGATCCCGATTCGGGCAGAACGCCCGGGAGAATTGGCCGGAAAACGCCCGACGAACACACTTCGGGCACCACGGGGCCGCAGGGCCGCCCCCCCGGGGACCTTTCTGGGTCGCGTGTCGTCGCGTTCCGGCACCGCCAGGAGGAGCTCCCGGAGGCGGGCCCCGGGGAGGCCGACGCCTCCCGCTCCTCAGCCTCCGGGGGTACCCTCCCTGGCGCCGGCCCCTGGGGCCGGGCCAGCCCCGAAATCCGGGCCCGGGCCCGGGCCTGCTTGCTCAGCCTTCCGTTGCCAAGGGCCTGAGCCTGGGGGCCTCCGCATGGGGAACCCTGAGTCCCACGCCACGAGTCCCCCCGACCGTCCCGGCGACAACGGCACCTTTCGCGGCTTCGTCCCAGCCGTGGAGTGAGAGATCCCTCCGTTCACCCACAGAGGCCAGCCCCCTCCACGGGCGCCCCGGCCGCCCGACACGGCGGAGGCGGACACCCGGCCACGGCGACTCCATCCACTCTGCTCGGGGAAAACTCCCCGGCGCCGGGGCCGCCGGCCGCGCCCCATCATCGCGGCTCGTTTTCCGGGTGGCCGCCCCATGCCCCGAGCCAGAAAGGGCCCTGCTCCACGCGGCACTGGGCGCTGACCAGGGCTGCCCAACGCCGGCCAATTCTCACGAGCGTTCTGCCCAAATCGATCCCGATTTGGGCAGAACGCTCGTGAGAATTGGCCGGAAAACGCCCGGCGAACACACTTCGGGCACCACAGGCCCGCAGGGCCGCCCCCCCGGGGCCCTTTCTGGGTCGCGTGTCGTCGCGTTCCGGCACCGCCAGGAGGAGCTCCCGGAGGCGGGCACCGGGGAGGCCGACGCCTCCCGCTCCTCAGCCTCCGGGGGTCCACTCCCTGGCGCCGGCCGCTGGGGCCAGGCCAGCAACGAAAGCAGGGCCCAGGCCCGGGCCTGCTTGCTCAGCCTTCCGTTGCCAGGGGCCTGAACCTGGGGGCCTCCGCATGGGGAAACCTGAGTCCCGCGCCACGAGTTCCACTGACCGGCCCGGCGACAACGGCACCTTTCGCGGCTTCGTCCCAGCCTTGGAGTGAGAGATCAATCCGTTCCCCCACAGAGGCCAGCCCCCTCCACGGGCACCCCGGCCGCCCACCACGGCGGAGGCGGACGCCCGGCCACGGCGCCTCCATCCACTCTGCTCGGGGAAAACTCCCCGGCGCCGGGGCCGCCGGCCACGCCCCATCGTCGCGGCTCGTTTTCCGGGTGGCCGCGCCATGCCCCGAGCGAGAAAGGGCCCTGCTCCACGCGGCACTGGGCGCTGACCAGGGCTGCCCAACGCCGGCCAATTCTCACGAGCGTTCTGCCCAAATCGATGCCAATTTGTGCAGAACGCTCGTGAGAATTGGCCGGAAAACGCCCGGCGAACACACTTCGGGCACCACAGGGCCACAGGGCCGCCCCCCCGGGGCCCTTTCTGGGTCGCGTGTCGTCGCGTTCCGGCACCGCCAGGAGGAGCTCCGGGAGGCGGGCCCCGGGGAGGCCGACGCCTCACGCTCCTCAGCCTCCGGGGGTCCCCTCCCTGGCGCCGGCCGCTGGGGCCGGGCCAGCCCCGAAAGCCGGGCCCGGGCCCGGGCCTGTTTGCTCAGCCTTCCGACGCCAGGGGCCTGAGCCTGGGGGCCTCCGCATGGGGAACCCTGAGTCCCACGCCACGAGTCCCCCAGACCGTCCCGGCGACAACGGCAGCTTTCGCGGCTTCGTCCCAGCCGTGGAGTGAGAGATCACTCCGTTCCCCCACAGAGGCCAGCCCCCTCCACGGGCACCCCGGCCGCCCGCCACGGCGGAGGCGGACGCCCTGCCACGGCACCTCCATCCAATCTCCTCGGGGAAAACTCCCCGGAGCCGGCCCCGCCGGCCGCGCCCCATCGTCGCGGCTCGTTTTCCGGGTGGCCGCGCCATGCCCCGAGCGAGAAAGGGCCCTGCTCCACGCGGCACTGGGCGCTGACCAGGGCTGCCCAACGCCGGCCAATTCTCACGAGCGTTCTGCCCAAATCGATGCCGATTTGGGCAGAACGCTCGTGAGAATTGGCCGGAAAACGCCCGGCGAACACACTTCGGGCACCACAGGGCCGCAGGGCCGCCCCCCCCGGCGCCCTGTCTGGGATCGCGTGTCGTCGCGTTCCGGCACCGCCAGGAGGAGATCGGGAGGTGGGCCCCGGGGAGGCCGACGCCTCCCGCTCCTCAGCCTCCGTGGGTCCCCTCCCTGGCGCCGGCCCCTGGGGCCGGGCCAGCCCCGAAAGCCGGGCCCGGGCCCGGGCCTGCTTGCTCAGCCTTCCGTTGCCAGGGGCCTGAGCCTGGGGGCCTCCGCATGGGGAACACTGAGTCCCGCGCCACGAGTCCCCCCGACCGTGACAACGGCACCTTTCGCGGCTTCGTCCCAGCCGTGGAGAGAGAGATCACTCCGTTCCCCCACAGAGGCCAGCCCCCTCCACGCGCGCCCCGGCCGCCCGCCACGGCGGAGGCGGACACCCTGCCACGGCGCCTCCATCCACTCTGCTCGGGGAAAACTCCCCGGCGCCGGGGCTGCCGGCCGCGCCCCATCGTCGCGGCTCGTTTTCCGGGTGGCCGCGCCATGCCCCGAGCGAGAAAGTGCCCTGCTCCACGCGGCACTGGGCGCTGACCAGGGCTGCCCAACGCCGGCCAATTCTCACGAGCGTTCTGCCCAAATCGATCCCGATTTGGGCAGAACGCTCGTGAGAATTGGCCGGAAAACGCCCGGCGAACACACTTCGGGCACCACAGGGCCGCAGGGCTGCCCCCCCGGCGCCCTGTCCGGGATCGCGTGTCGTCGCGTTCCGGCACCGCCAGGAGGACATCCGGGAGGCGGGCCCCGGGGAGGCCGACGCCTCCCGCTCCTCAGCCTCCGGGGGTCCCCTCCCTGGCGCCGGCCCCTGGGGCCAGGCCAGCCCCGAAAGCCGGGCCCGGGCCCGGGCCTGCTTGCTCAGCCTTCCGTTGCCAGGGGCCTGAGCCTGGGGACCTCCGCATGGGGAACACTGAGTCCCGCGCCACGAGTCCCCCCGACCGTCCCGGCGACAACGGCACCTTTCGCGGCTTCGTCCCAGCCGTGGAGTGAGAGATCCCTCCGTTCACCCACAGAGGCCAGCCCCCTCCACGGGCGCCCCGGCCGCCCGACACGGCGGAGGCGGACACCCGGCCACGGCGACTCCATCCACTCTGCTCGGGGAAAACTCCCCGGCGCCGGGGCCGCCGGCCGCGCCCCATCATCGCGGCTCGTTTTCCGGGTGGCCGCGCCATGCCCCGAGCCAGAAAGGGCCCTGCTCCACGCGGCCCTGGGCGCTGACCAGGGCTGCCCAACGCCGGCCAATTCTCACGAGCGTTCTGCCCAAATCGATCCCGATTTGGGCAGAACGCTCGTGAGAATTGGCCGGAAAACGCCCGGCGAACACACTTCGGGCACCACAGGGCCGCAGGGCCGCCCCCCCGGGGCCCTTTCTGGGTCGCGTGTCGTCGCGTTCCGGCACCGCCAGGAGGAGCTCCCGGAGGCGGGCACCGGGGAGGCCGACGCCTCCCGCTCCTCAGCCTCCGGGGGTCCACTCCCTGGCGCCGGCCGCTGGGGCCAGGCCAGCAACGAAAGCAGGGCCCAGGCCCGGGCCTGCTTGCTCAGCCTTCCGTTGCCAGGGGCCTGAACCTGGGGGCCTCCGCATGGGGAAACCTGAGTCCCGCGCCACGAGTTCCACCGACCGGCCCGGCGACAACGGCACCTTTCGCGGCTTCATCCCAGCCTTGGAGTGAGAGATCAATCCGTTCCCCCACAGAGGCCAGCCCCCTCCACGGGCGCCCCGGCCGCCCGCCACGGCGGAGGCGGACGCCCTGCCACGGCGCCTCCATCCACTCTGCTCGGGGAAAACTCCCCGGCGCCGGGGCCGCCGGCCGCGCCCCATCGTCGCGGCTCGTTTTCCGGGTGGCCGCGCCATGCCCTGAGCGAGAAAGGGCCCTGCTCCACGCGGCCCTGGGCGCTGACCAGGGCTGCCCAACGCCGGCCAATTCTCACGAGCGTTCTGCCCAAATCGATCCCGATTTGGGCAGAACGCTCGTGAGAATTGGCCGGAAAACGCCCGGCGAACACACTTCGGGCACCACAGGGCCGCAGGGCCGCCCCCCCGGGGCCCTGTCCGGGATCGCGTGACGTCGCGTTCCGGCACCGCCAGGAGGAGCTCCGGGAGGCGGGCCCCGGCGAGGCCGACGCCTCCCGCTCCTCAGCCTCCGGGGGTCCCCTCCCTGGCGCCGGCCGCTGGGGCCGGGCCAGCACCGAAAGCAGGGCCCAGGCCCGGGCCTGCTTGCTCAGCCTTTCGTTGCCAGGGGCCTGAACCTGGGGGCCTCCGCATGGGGAACCCTGAGTCCCACGCCACGAGTCCCCCCGACCGTCCCGGCGACAACGGCAGCTTTCGCGGCTTCATCCCAGCCGTGGAGAGAGAGATCACTCCGTTCCCCCACAGAGGCCAGCCCCCTCCACGGGAGCCCCGGCCGCCCGCCACGGCGGAGGCGGACGCCCTGCCACGGCGCCTACATCCACTCTGCTCGGGGAAAACTCCCCGGCGCCGGGGCCGCCGGCCGCGCCCCATCGTCGCGGCTCGTTTTCCGGGTGGCCGCGCCATGCCCCGAGCGAGAAAGGGCCCTGCTCCACGCGGCACTGGGCGCTGACCAGGGCTGCCCAACGCCGGCCAATTCTCACGAGCGTTCTGCCCAAATCGATCCCGATTTGGGCAGAACGCTCGTGAGAATTGGCCGGAAAACGCCCGGCGAACACACTTCGGGCACCACAGGGCCGCAGGGCCGCCCCCCCGGGGCCCTGTCCGGGATCGCGTGACGTCGCGTTCCGGCACCGCCAGGAGGAGCTCCGGGAGGCGGGCCCCGGCGAGGCCAACGCCTCCCGCTCCTCAGCCTCCGGGGGTCCCCTCCCTGGCGCCGGCCGCTGGGGCCGGTCCAGCCCCGAAAGCCGGGCCCGGGCCCGGGCCTGCTTGCTCAGCCATCCGTTGCCAGGGGCCTGAGCCTGGGGGCCTCCGCATGGGGAACCCTGAGTCCCACGCCACGGGTCCCCCCGACCGGCCCGGCGACAACGGCACCTTTCGCGGCTTCGTCCCAGCCGTGGAGAGAGAGATCACTCCGTTCCCCCACAGAGGCCAGCCCCCTCCACGGGCGACCCGGCCGCCCGCCATGGCGGAGGCGGACGCCCTGCAACGGCGCCTCCATCCACTCTGCTCGGGGAAAACTCCCCGGCGCCGGGGCCGCCG
Organism: Meles meles; assembly: GCF_922984935.1. NCBI lineage: Eukaryota > Metazoa > Chordata > Mammalia > Carnivora > Mustelidae > Meles > Meles meles. Next base: position 157,191 of record NW_025721271.1, on the reverse strand, counting down.
GCCGCGCCCCATCGTCGCGGCTCGTTTTCCGGGTGGCCACGCCATGCCCCTAGCGAGAAAGTGCCCTGCTCCACGCGGCACTGGGCGCTGACCAGGGCTGCCCAACGCCGGCCAATTCTCACGAGCGTTCTGCCCAAATCGATCCCGATTTGGGCAGAACGCTCGTGAGAATTGGCGGGAAAACGCCCGGCGAACACACTTCGGGGACCACAGGGCCGCAGGGCCGCCCCCCCGGGGCCCTGTCCGGGATCGCGTGACGTCGCGTTCCGGCACCGCCAGGAGGAGCTCCGGGAGGCGGGCCCCGGCGAGGCCGACGCTTCCCGCTCCTCAGCCTCCGGGGGTCCCCTCCCTGGCGCCGGCCGCTGGGGCCGGTCCAGCCCCGAAAGCCGGGCCCGGGCCCGGGCCTGCTTGCTCAGCCTTCCGATGCCAGGGGCCTGAGCCTGGGGGCCTCCGCATGGGGAACCCTGAGTCCCACGCCACGAGTCCCCCCGACCGTCCCGGCGACAACGGCAGCTTTCGCGGCTTCGTCCCAGCCGTGGAGTGAGAGATCACTCCGTTCCCCCACAGAGGCCAGCCCCCTCCACGGGCGCCCCGGCCGCCCGCCACGGCGGAGGCGGACGCCCTGCCACGGCGCCTCCATCCACTCTGCTCGGGGAAAACTCCCCGGAGCCGGCCCCGCCGGCCGCGCCCCATCGTCGCGGCTCGTTTTCCGGGTGGCCGCGCCATGCCCCGAGCGAGAAAGGGCCCTGCTCCACCCGGCACTGGGCGCTGACCAGGGCTGCCCAACGCCGGCCAATTCTCACGAGCGTTCTGCCCAAATCGATCCTGATTTGGGCAGAACGCTCGTGAGAATTGGCCGGAAAACGCCCGGCGAACACACTTCGGGCACCACAGGGCCGCAGGGCCGCCCCCCCCGGCGCCCTGTCTGGGATCGCGTGTCGTCGCGTTCCGGCACCGCCAGGAGGAGATCCGGGAGGTGGGCCTCGGGGAGGCCGACGCCTCCCGCTCCTCAGCCTCTGGGGGTCCCCTCCCTGGCGCCGGCCCCTGGGGCCGGGCCAGCCCCGAAAGCCGGGCCCGGGCCCGGGCCTGCTTGCTCAGCCTTCCGTTGCCAGGGGCCTGAGCCTGGGGGCCTCCGCATGGGGAACACTGAGTCCCGCGCCACGAGTCCCCCCGACCGTCCCGGCGACAACGGCACCTTTCGCGGCTTCGTCCCAGCCGTGGAGAGAGAGATCACTCCGTTCCCCCACAGAGGCCAGCCCCCTCCACGGGCGCCCCGGCCGCCCGCCACGGCGGAGGCGGACGCCCTGCCACGGCGCCTCCATCCACTCTGCTCGGGGAAAACTCCCCGGCGCCGTGGCCGCCGGCCGCGCCCCATCGTCGCGGCTCGTTTTCCGGGTGGCCGCGCCATGCCCCGAGCGAGAAAGTGCCCTGCTCCACGCGGCACTGGGCGCTGACCAGGGCTGCCCAACGCCGGCCAATTCTCACGAGCGTTCTGCCCAAATCGATGCCGATTTGGGCAGAACGCTCGTGAGAATTGGCCGGAAAACGCCCGGCGAACACACTTCGGGCACCACAGGGCCGCAGGGCCGCCCCCCCGGGGCCCTGTGCGGGATCGCGTGTCGTCGCGTACCGGCACCGCCAGGAGGAGCTCCGGGAGGCGGGCCCTGGGGAGGCCGACGCCTCCCGCTCCTCAGCCTCCGGGGGTCCCCTCCCTGGCGCCAGCCGCTGGGGCCGGGCCAGCCCCGAAAGCCGGGCCCGGGCCCGGGCCTGCTTGCTCAGCCTTCCGATTCCAGGGGCCTGAGCCTGGGGGCCTCCGCATGGGGAACCCTGAGTCCCACGCCACGAGTCCCCCCGACCGTCCCGGCGACAACGGCAGCTTTCGCGGCTTCGTCCAGCCGTTGAGTGAGAGATCACTCCGTTCCCCCACAGAGGCCAGCCCCCTCCACGGGCGCCCCGGCCGCCCGCCACGGCGGAGTCGGACGCCCTGCCACGGCGCCTCCATCCACTCTGCTCGGGGAAAACTCCCCGGAGCCGGCCCCGCCGGCCGCGCCCCATCGTCGCGGCTCGTTTTCCGGGTGGCCGCGCCATGCCCCGAGCGAGAAAGAGCCCTGCTCCACGCGGCACTGGGCGCTGACCAGGGCTGCCCAACGCCGGCCAATTCTCACGAGCGTTCTGCCCAAATCGATCCCGATTTGGGCAGAACGCTCGTGAGAATTGGCCGGAAAACGCCCGGCGAACACACTTCGGGCACCACAGGGCCGCAGGGCCGACCCCCCGGGGCCCTGTCCGGGATCGCGTGACGTCGCGTTCCGGCACCGCCAGGAGAAGCTCCGGGAGGCGGGCCCCGGGGAGGCCGACGCCTCCCGCTCCTCAGCCTCCGGGGTTCCCCTCCCTGGCGCCGGCCGCTGGGGCCGGGCCGGCCCCGAAAGCCGGGCCCGGGCCCGGGCCTCCTTGCTCAGCCTTCCGATGCCAGGGGCCAGAGCCTGGGGGCCTCCGCATGGGGAACCCTGAGTCCCGCGCCACGAGTCCCCCCGACCGTCCCGGCGACAACGGCACCTTTCGCGGCTTTGTCCCAGCCGTGGAGTGAGAGATCACTCCGTTCACCCACAGAGGCCAGCCCCCTCCACGGGCGCCCCGGCCGCCCGCCACGGCGGAGGCGGACACCCGGCCACGGCGCCTCCATCCACTCTGCTCGGGGAAAACTCCCCGGCGCCGTGGACGCCGGCCGCGCCCCATCATCGTGGCTCGTTTTCCGGGTGGCCGCGCCATGCCCCGAGCCAGAAAGTGCCCTGCTCCACGCGGCACTGGGCGCTGACCAGGGCTGCCCAACGCCGGCCAATTCTCACGAGCGTTCTGCCCAAATCGATCCCGATTTGGGCAGAACGCTCGTGAGAATTGGCCGGAAAACGCCCGGCGAACACACTTCGGGCACCACAGGGCCGCAGGGCCGCACCCCCGGGGCCCTTTCTGGGTCGCGTGTCGTCGCGTTCCGGCACCGCCAGGAGGAGCTCCCGGAGGCGGGCCCCGGGGAGGCCGACGCCTCCCGCTCCTCAGCCTCCGGGGGTCCCCTCCCTGGCGCCGGCCGCTGGGGCCGGGCCAGCACCGAAAGCAGGGCCCAGGCCCGGGCCTGCTTGCTCAGCCTTCCGTTGCCAGGGGCCTGAACCTGGGGGCCTCCGCATGGGGAACCCTGAGTCCCGCGCCACGAGTTCCACCGACCGTCCCGGCGACAACGGCACCTTTCGCGGCTTCGTCCCAGACTTGGAGAGAGAGATCAATCGGTTCCCCCACAGAGGCCAGCCCCCTCCACGGGCGCCCCGGCCGCTCGCCACGGCGGAGGCGGACGCCCGGCCACGGCGCCTCCATCCACTCTGCTCGGGGAAATCTCCCCGGCGCCGGGGCCGCCGGCCGCGCCTCATCGTCGCGGCTCGTTTTCCGGGTGGCCGCGCCATGCCCCGAGCGAGAAAGGGCCCTGCTCCACGCGGCACCGGGCGCTGACGAGGGCTGCCCAACGCCGGCCAATTCTAACGAGCGTTCTGCCCAAATCGATCCCGATTTGGGCAGAACGCTCGTGAGAATTGGCGGGAAAACGCCCGGCGAACACACTTCGGGGACCACAGGGCCGCAGGGCCGCCCCCCCGGGGCCCTGTCCGGGATCGCGTGATGTCGCGTTCCGGCACCGCCAGGAGGAGCTCCGGGAGGCGGGCCCCGGCGAGGCCGACGCTTCCCGCTCCTCAGCCTCCGGGGGTCCCCTCCCTGGCGCCGGCCGCTGGGGCCGGTCCAGCCCCGAAAGCCGGGCCCGGGCCCGGGCCTGCTTGCTCAGCCTTCCGATGCCAGGGGCCTGAGCCTGGGGGCCTCCGCATGGGGAACCCTGAGTCCCACGCCACGAGTCCCCCCGACCGTCCCGGCGACAACGGCAGCTTTCGCGGCTTCGTCCCAGCCGTGGAGTGAGAGATCACTCCGTTCCCCCACAGAGGCCAGCCCCCTCCACGGGCGCCCCGGCCGCCCGCCACGGCGGAGGCGGACGCCCTGCCACGGCGCCTCCATCCACTCTGCTCGGGGAAAACTCCCCGGAGCCGGCCCCGCCGGCCGCGCCCCATCGTCGCGGCTCGTTTTCCGGGTGGCCGCGCCATGCCCCGAGCGAGAAAGGGCCCTGCTCCACGCGGCACTGGGCGCTGACCAGGGCTGCCCAACGCCGGCCAATTCTCACGAGCGTTCTGCCCAAATCGATCCCGATTTGGGCAGAACGCTCGTGAGAATTGGCCGGAAAACGCCCGGCGAACACACTTCGGGCACCACAGGGCCGCAGGGCCGACCCCCCGGGGCCCTGTCCGGGATCGCGTGACGTCGCGTTCCGGCACCGCCAGGTGGAGCTCCGGGAGGCGGGCCCCGGGGAGGCCGACGCCTCCCGCTCCTCAGCCTCCGGGGGTCCACTCCCTGGCGCCGGCCGCTGGGGCCGGGCCGGCCCCGAAAGCCGGGCCCGGGCCCGAGCCTGCTTGCTCAGCCTTCCGATGCCAGGGGCCTGAGCCTGGGGGCGTCCGCATGGGGAACCCTGAGTCCCGCGCCACGAGTCCCCCCGACCGTCCCGGCGACAACGGCACCTTTCGCGGCTTTGTCCCAGCCGTGGAGTGAGAGATCACTCCGTTCACCCACAGAGGCCAGCCCCCTCCACGGGCGCCCCGGCCGCCCGCCACGGCGGAGGCGGACACCCGGCCACGGCGCCTCCATCCACTCTGCTCGGGGAAAACTCCCCGGCGCCGTGGACGCCGGCCGCGCCCCATCATCGCGGCTCGTTTTCCGGGTGGCCGCGCCATGCCCCGAGCCAGAAAGTGCCCTGCTCCACGCGGCACTGGGCGCTGACCAGGGCTGCCCAACGCCGGCCAATTCTCACGAGCGTTCTGCCCAAATCGATCCCGATTTGGGCAGAACGCTCGTGAGAATTGGCCGGAGAACGCCCGGCGAACACACTTCGGGCACCACAGGGCCGCAGGGCCGCACCCCCGGGGCCCTTTCTGAGTCGCGTGTCGTCGCGTTCCGGCACCGCCAGGAGGAGCTCCCGGAGGCGGGCCCCGGGGAGGCCGACGCCTCCCGCTCCTCAGCCTCCGGGGGTCCCCTCCCTGGCGCCGGCCGCTGGGGCCGGTCCAGCCCCGAAAGCAGGGCCCAGGCCCGGGCCTGCTTGCTCAGCCTTCCGTTGCCAGGGGCCTGAACCTGGGGGCCTCCGCATGGGGAACCCTGAGTCCCGCGCCACGAGTCCCCCCTACCGTCCCGGCGACAACGGCACCTTTCGCGGCTTCGTCCCAGCCGTGGAGTGAGAGATCACTCCGTTCACCCACAGAGGCCAGCCCCCTCCACGGGCGCGCCGGCCGCCCGCCACGGCGGAGGTGGACGCCAGGCCACGGCGCCTCCATCCACTCTGCTCGGGGAAAACTCCCCGGCGCCGGGGCCGCCGGCCGCGCCCCATCGTCGCGGCTCGTTTTCCGGGTGGCCGCGCCATGCCCCGAGCGAGAAAGGGCCCTGCTCCACGCGGCACTGGGCGCTGACCAGGGCTGCCCAACGCCGGCCAATTCTCACGAGCGTTCTGCCCAAATCGGTGCCGATTTGGGCAGAACGCTCGTGAGAATTGGCCGGAAAACGCCTGGCGAACACACTTCTGGCACCACAGGGCCGCCCCCACGGGGCCCTGTGCGGGATCGCGTGTCGTCGCGTTCCGGCACCGCCAGGAGGAGCTCCGGGAGGCGGGCCCCGGCGAGGCCGACGCCTCCCGCTCCTCAGCCTCCGGGGGTCCCCTCCCTGGCGCTGGCCGCTGGGGCCGGACCAGCCCCGAAAGCCGGGCCCGGGCCCGGGCCTGCTTGCTCAGCCTTCCGTTGCCAGGGGCCTGAGCCTGGGGGCCTCCGCATGGGGAACCCTGAGTCACACGCCACGAGTCCCCCCGACTGTCCCGGCGACAACGGCACCTTTCGTGGCTTCGTCCCAGCCGTGGAGTGAGACATCACTCCGTTCACCCACAGAGGCCAGCCCCCTCCACGGGCGCCCCGGCCGCCCGCCACGGCGGAGGCGGACGCCCGGCCACGGCGCCTCCATCCACTCTGCTCGGGGAAAACTCCCCGGCGCCGGGGCCGCCGGCCGCGCCCCATCGTCGCGGCTCGTTTTCCGGGTGGCCGCGCCATGCCCCGAGCGAGAAAGGGCCCTGCTCCACGCGGCACTGGGCGCTGACCAGGGCTGCCCAACGCCGGCCAATTCTCACGAGCCTTCTGCCCGAATCGATCCCGATTGGGGCAGAACGCTCGTGAGAATTGGCCGGAAAACGCCCGGCGAACACACTTCGGGCACCACAGGGCCGCAGGGCCGCCCCCCCGGGGCCCTGTCCGGGATCGCGTGACGTCGCGTTCCGGCACCGCCAGGAGGAGCTCCGGGAGGCGGGCCCCGGGGAGGCCGACGCCTCCCGCTCCTCAGCCTCCGGGGGTCCCCTCCCTGGCGCCGGCCGCTGGGGCCAGGCCAGCACCGAAAGCAGGGCCCAGGCCCGGGCCTGCTTGCTCAGCCTTCCGTTGCCAGGGGCCTGAACCTGGGGGCCTCCGCATGAGGAACACTGAGTCCCGCGCCACGAGTTCCACCGACCGTCCCGGCGACAACGGCACCTTTCGCGGCTTCGTCCCAGCCTTGGAGTGAGAGATCAATCCGTTCCCCCACAGAGGCCAGCCCCCTCCACGGGCGCCCCGGCCGCCCGCCACGGCGGAGGCGGACGCCCGGCCACGGCGCCTCCATCCACTCTGCTCGGGGGAAAACTCCCCGGCGCCGGGGCCGCCGGCCGCGCCCCATCGTCGCGGCTCGTTTTCCGGGTGGCCGCGCCATTCCCCGAGCGAGAAAGGGCCCTGCTCCACGCGGCACTGGGCGCTGACCAGGGCTGCCCAACGCCGGCCAATTCTCACGAGCGTTCTGCCCAAATCGGTGCCGATTTGTGCAGAACGCTCGTGAGAATTGGCCGGAAAACGCCCGGCGAACACACTTCGGGCACCACAGGGCCGCAGGGCGGCCCCCCCGGGGCCCTGTCCGGGATCGCGTGTCGTCGCGTTCCCGCACCGCCAGGAGGAGCTCCGGGAGGCGGGCCCCGGGGAGGCCGACACCTCACGCTCCTCAGCCTCCGGGGGTCCCCTCCCTGGCGCCGGCCGCTGGGGCCGGGCCAGCCCCGAAAGCCGGGCCCGGGCCCGGTCCTGCTTGCTCAGCCTTCCGACGCCAGGGGCCTGAGCCTGGGGGCCTCCGCATGGGGAACCCTGAGTCCCACGCCACGAGTCCCCCCGACCGTCCCGGCGACAACGGCAGCTTTCGCGGCTTCGTCCCAGCCGTGGAGAGAGAGATCACTCCGTTCCCCCACAGAGGCCAGCCCCCTCCAGGGGAGCCCCGGCCGCCCGCCACGGCGGAGGCGGACGCCCTGCCACGGCGCCTCCATCCACTCTGCTCGGGGAAAACTCCCCGGCGCCGGGGCCGCCGGCCGCGCCCCATCGTCGCGGCTCGTTTTCCGGGTGGCCGCGCCATGCCCCGAGCGAGAAAGGGCCCTGCTCCACGCGGCACTGGGCGCTGACCAGGGCTGCCCAACGCCGGCCAATTCTCACGAGCGTTCTGCCCAAATCGATCCCGATTTGGGCAGAACGCTCGTGAGAATTGGCCGGAAAACGCCCGGCGAACACACTTCGGGCACCACAGGGCCGCAGGGCCGCCCCCTCGGGGCCCTGTCCGGGATCGCGTGACGTCGCGTTCCGGCACCGCCAGGAGGAGCTCCGGGAGGCGGGCCCCGGCGAGGCCGACGCCTCCCGCTCCTCAGCCTCCGGGGGTCCCCTCCCAGGCGCCGGCCGCTGGGGCCGGTCCAGCCCCGAAAGCCGGGCCCGGGCCCGGGCCTGCTTGCTCAGCCTTCCGTTGCCAGGGGCCTGAGCCTGGGGGCCTCCGCATGGGGAACCCTGAGTCCCACGCCACGGGTCCCCCCGACCGTCCCGGCGACAACGGCACCGTTCGCGGCTTCGTCCCAGCCGTGGAGTGAGAGATCACTCCCTTCACCCACAGAGGCCAGCCCCCTCCACGGGCGCCCCGGCCGCCCGCCACGGTGGAGGCGGACGCCCGGCTACGGCGCCTCCATCCACTCTGCTCGGGGAAAATTCCCCGGCGCCGGGGCCGCCGGCCGCGCTCCATCATCGCGTCTCGTTTTCCGGATGTCCGCGCCATGCCCTGAGCCAGAAAGGGCCCTGCTCCACGCGGCACTGGGCGCTGACCAGGGCTGCCCAACGCCGGCCAATTCTCACGAGCGTTCTGCCCAAATCGATCCCGATTTGGGCAGAACGCTCGTGAGAATTGGCCGGAAAACGCCCGACGAACACACTTCGGGCACCACAGGGCCGCAGGGCCGCCCCCCCGGGGCCCTTTCTGGGTCGCGTGTCGTCGCGTTCCGGCACCGCCAGGAGGAGCTCCCGGAGGCGGGCCCCGGGGAGGCCGACGCCTCCCGCTCCTCAGCCTCCGGGGGTCCCCTCCCTGGCGCCGGCCGCTGGGGCCGGGCCAGCACCGAAATCAGGGCCCAGGCCCGGGCCTGCTTGCTCAGCCTTCCGTTGCCAGGGGCCTGAACCTGGGGGCCTCCGCATGGGGAACCCTGAGTCCCACGCCACGAGTCCCCCCGACCGTCCCGGCGACAACGGCAGCTTTCGCGGCTTCGTCCCAGCCGTGGAGTGAGAGATCACTCCGTTCCCCCACAGAGGCCAGCCCCCTCCACGGGCGCCCCGGCCGCCCGCCACGGCGGAGGCGGACGCCCTGCCACGGCGCCTCCATCCACTCTGCTCGGGGAAAACTCCCCGGAGCCGGCCCCGCCGGCCGCGCCCCATCGTCGCGGCTCGTTTTCCGGGTGGCCGCGCCATGCCCCGAGCGAGAAAGGGCCCTGCTCCACGCGGCACTGGGCGCTGACCAGGGCTGCCCAACGCCGGCCAATTCTCACGAGCGTTCTGCCCAAATCGATCCCGATTTGGGCAGAACGCTCGTGAGAATTGGCCGGAAAACGCCCGGCGAACACACTTCGGGCACCACAGGGCCGCAGGGCCGCCACCCCGGCGCCCTGTCCGGGATCGCGGGTCGTCGCATTCCGGCACCGCCAGGAGGAGATCCGGGAGGCGGGCCCCGGGGAGGCCGACGCCTCCCGCTCCTCAGCCTCCGGGGGTCCCCTCCCTGGCGCCGGCCCCTGGGGCCGGGCCAGCCCCGAAAGCCGGGCCCGGGCCCGGGCCTGCTTGCTCAGCCTTCCGTTGCCAGGGGCCTGAGTTTGGGGGCCTCCGCATGGGGAACACTGAGTCCCGCGCCACGAGTTCCACCGACCGTCCCGGCGACAACGGCACCTTTCGCGGCTTCGTCCCAGCCTTGGAGAGAGAGATCAATCCGTTCCCCCACAGAGGCCAGCCCCCTCCACGGGCGCCCCGGCCGCCCCCACGGCGGAGGCGGACGCCCTGCCACGGCGCCTCCATCCACTCTGCTCGGGGAAAACTCCCCGGAGCCGGCCCCGCCGGCCGCGCCCCATCGTCGCGGCTCGTTTTCCGGGTGGCCGCGCCATGCCCCGAGCGAGAAAGGGCCCGCTCCACGCGGCACTGGGCGCTGACCAGGGCTGCCCAACGCCGGCCAATTCTCACGAGCGTTCTGCCCATATCGATCCCGATTTGGGCAGAACGCTCGTGAGAATTGGCCGGAAAACGCCCGGCGAACACACTTCGGGCACCACAGGGCCGCAGGGCCGCCCCCCCGGCGCCCTGTCTGGGATCGCGTGTCGTCCCGTTCCGGCACCGCCAGGAGGAGATCCGGGAGGTGGGCCCCGGGGAGGCCGACGCCTCCCGCTCCTCAGCCTCCGGGGGTCCCCTCCCTGGCGCCGGCCCCTGTGGCCGGGCCAGCCCCGAAAGCCGGGCCCGGGCCCGGGCCTGCTTGCTCAGCCTTCCGTTGCCAGGGGCCTGAGCCTGGGGGCCTCCGCATGGGGAACACTGAGTCCCGCGCCACGAGTCCCCCCGACCGTCCCGGCGACAACGGCACCTTTCGCGGATTCGTCCCAGCCGTGGAGAGAGAGATCACTCCGTTCCCCCACAGAGGCCAGCCCCCTCCACGGGCGCCCCGGCCGCCCGCCACGGCGGAGGCGGACGCCCTGCCACGGCGCCTCCATCCACTCTGCTCGGGGAAAACTCCCCGGCGCCGGGGCCGCCGGCCGCGCCCCATCGTCACGGCTCGTTTTCCAGGTGGCCGCGCCATGCCCCGAGCGAGAAAGTGCCCTGCTCCACGCGGCACTGGGCGCTGACCAGGGCTGCCCAACGCCGGCCAATTCTCACGAGCGTTCTGCCCAAATCGATGCCGATTTGGGCAGAACGCACGTGAGAATTGGCCGGAAAACGCCCGGCGAACACACTTCAGGGACCACAGGGCCGCAGGGCCGCCCCCCCGGGGCCCTGTGCGGGATCGCGTGTCGTCGCGTACCGGCACCGCCAGGAGGAGCTCCGGGAGGCGGGCCCCGGGGAGGCCGACGCCTCCCGCTCCTCAGCCTCCGGGGGTCCCCTCCCTGGCGCCGGCCGCTGGGGCCGGGCCAGCCCCGAAAGCCGGGCCCGGGCCCGGGCCTGCTTGCTCAGCCTTCCGATTCCAGGGGCCTGAGCCTGGGGGCCTCCGCATGGGGAACCCTGAGTCCCACGCCACGAGTCCCCCCGACCGTCCCGGCGACAACGGCAGCTTTCGCGGCTTCGTCCCAGCCGTTGAGTGAGAGATCACTCCGTTCCCCCACAGAGGCCAGCCCCCTCCACGGGCGCCCCGGCCGCCCGCCACGGCGGAGGCGGACGCCCTGCCACGGCGCCTCCATCCACTCTGCTCGGGGAAAACTCCCCGGAGCCGGCCCCGCCGGCCGCGCCCCATCGTCGCGGCTCGTTTTCCGGGTGGCCGCGCCATGCCCCGAGCGAAAAAGAGCCCTGCTCCACGCGGCACTGGGCGCTGACCAGGGCTGCCCAACGCCGGCCAATTCTCACGAGCGTTCTGCCAAAATCGATACCGATTTGGGCAGTACGCTCGTGAGATTTGGCCGGAAAACGCCCGGCGAACACACTTCGGGCACCACAGGGCCGCAGGGCCGCCACCACGGCGCCCTGTCCGGGATCGCGGGTCGTCGCGTTCCGGCACCGCCAGGAGGAGATCCGGGAGGCGGGCCCCGGGGAGGCCGACGCCTCCCGCTCCTCAGCCTCCGGGGGTCCCCTCCCTGGCGCCGGCCCCTGGGGCCGGGCCAGCCCCGAAAGCCGGGCCCGGGCCCGGGCCTGCTTGCTCAGCCTTCCGTTGCCAGGGGCCTGAGCCTGGGGGCCTCCGCATGGGGAACACTGAGTCCCGCGCCACGAGTCCCCCCGACCGTCCCGGCGACAACGGCACCTTTCGCGGCTTCGTCCCAGCCGTGGAGAGAGAGATCACTCCGTTCCCGCACAGAGGCCAGCCCCCTCCACGGGCGCCCCGGCCGCCCGCCATGGCGGAGGCGGACGCCCTGCCACGGCGCCTCCATCCACTCTGCTCGGGGAAAACTCCCCGGGGCCGGGGCCGCCGGCCGGGCCCCATCGTCTCGGCTCGTTTTCCGGGTGGCCGCGCCATGCCCCGAGCGAGAAAGTGCCCTGCTCCACGCGGCAATGGGCGCTGACCAGGGCTGCCCAACGCCGGCCAATTCTCACGAGCGTTCTGCCCAAATCGATCCCGATTTGGGCAGAACGCTCGTGAGAATTGGCTGGAAAACGCCCGGCGAACACACTTCGGGCACCACAGGGCCGCAGGGCCGACCCCCCGGGGCCCTGTCTGGGATCGCGTGACGTCGCGTTCCGGCACCGCCAGGAGGAGCTCCGGGAGGCGGGCCCCGGGGAGGCCGACGCCTCCCGCTCCTCAGCCTCCGGGGGTCCCCTCCCTGGCGCCGGCCGCTGGGGCCGGGCCGGCCCCGAAAGCCGGGCCCGGGCCCGGGCCTGCTTCCTCAGCCTTCCGATGCCAGGGGCCTGAGCCTGGGGGCCTCCGCATGGGGAACCCTGAGTCCCGCGCCACGAGTCCCCCCGACCGTCCCGGCGACAACGGCACCTTTCGCGGCTTTGTCCCAGCCGTGGAGTGAGAGATCACTCCGTTCACCCACAGAGGCCAGCCCCCTCCACGGGCGCCCCGGCCGCCCGCCACGGCGGAGGCGGACACCCGGCCACGGCGCCTCCATCCACTCTGCTCGGGGAAAACTCCCCGGCGCCGTGGACGCCAGCCGCGCCCCATCATCGCGGCTCGTTTTCCGGGTGGCCGCGCCATGCCCCGAGCCAGAAAGTGCCCTGCTCCACGCGGCACAGGGCGCTGACCAGGGCTGCCCAACGCCGGCCAATTCTCACGAGCGTTCTGCCCAAATCGATCCCGATTTGGACAGAACGCTCGTGAGAATTGGCCGGAAAACGCCCGGCGAACACACTTCGGGCACCACAGGGCCGCAGGGCCGCACCCCCGGGGCCCTTTCTGGGTCGCGTGTCGTCGCGTTCCGGCACCGCCAGAAGGAGCTCCCGGAGGCGGGCCCCGGGGAGGCCGACGCCTCCCGCTCCTCAGCCTCCGGGGGTCCCCTCCCTGGCGCCGGCCGCTGGGGCCGGGCCAGCACCGAAAGCAGGGCCCAGGCCCGGTCCTGCTTGCTCAGCCTTCCGTTGCCAGGGGCCTGAACGTGGGGGCCTCCGCATGGGGAACCCTGAGTCCCGCGCCACGAGTCCCCCCGACCGTCCCGGCGACAACGGCACCTTTCGCGGCTTCGTCCCAGCCGTGGAGTGAGAGATCACTCCGTTCACCCACAGAGGCCAGCCCCCTCCACGGGCGCCCCGGCCGCCCGCCACGGCGGAGGTGGACGCCCGGCCACGGCGCCTCCATCCACTCTGCTCGGGGAAAACTCCCCGGCGCCGGGGCCGCCGGCCGCGCCCCATCGTCGCGGCTCGTTTTCCGGGTGGCCGCGCCATGCCCCGAGCGAGAAAGGGCCCTGCTCCACGCGGCACTGGGCGCTGACCAGGGCTGCCCAACGCCGGCCAATTCTCACGAGCGTTCTGCCCAAATCGATGCCGATTATGGCAGAACGCTCGTGAGAATTGGCCGGAAAACGCCCGGCGAACACGCTTCGGGAACCACAGGGCCGCCGGGCCGCCCCCCCGGGGCCCTGTCCTGGATCGAGTGTCGTCGCGTTCCGGCACCGCCAGGAGGAGCTTCGGGAGGCAGGCCCCGGGGAGGCCGACGCCTCCCGCTCCTCAGCCTCCGGGGGTCCCCTCCCCGGCGCCGGCAGCCGGGGCCGGGCCAGCCCCGAAAGCCGGGCCCGGGCCCAGGCCTGCTTGCTCAGCCTTCCGTTGCCAGGGGCCTGAGCCTGGGGGCCTCCCCACGGGTAACCCTGCGTCCCGCGCCACGAGTCCCCCGAGCGTCCCGGCAACAACGGCACCTTTGGCGGCTTCGTCCCAGCCGTGCAGTGAGAGATCCATCCGTTCCCCCACGGAGGCCAGCCCCCTCCATGGGCGCCCCGGACGCCCGCCACGGCGGAGGCGGACGCCCGGCCACGGCGCCTCCATCCACTCTGCTCGGGGAAATCTCCCCGGCGCCGGGGCCGCCGGCCGCGCCCCATCGTCGCGGCTCGTTTTCCGGGTGGCCGCGCCATGCCCCGAGCGAGTAAGCGCCCTGCTCCACGCGGCACTGGGCGCTGACCAGGGCTGCCCAACGCCGGCCAATTCTCACGAGCGTTCTGCCCAAATCGATCCCGATTTGGGCAGAACGCTCGTGAGAATTGGCCGGAAAACGCCCGGCGAACACACTTCGGGCACCACAGGGCCGCAGGGCCGCCCCTCCGGGGCTTTGTGCGGGATCGCGTGTCGTCCCGTTCCGGCACCGCCAGGAGGAGCTCCGGGAGGCGGGCCCCGGGGAGGCCGACGCCTCCCGCTCCTCAGGCTCCGGGGGTCCCCTCCCTGGCGCCGGCCGCTGGGGCCGGGCCAGCCCCGAAAGCCGGGCCCGGGCCCGGGCCTGCTTGCTCAGCCTTCCGTTCCCAGGGGCTTGAGCCTGGGGGCCTCCGCAAGGGGAACCCTGAGTCCCGCGCCACGAGTCCCCCCGACCGTCCCGGCGACAATGGCACCTTTCGCGGCTTCGTCCCAGCCGTGGAGTGAGAGATCACTCCGTTCCCCCACAGAGGCCAGCCCCCTCCACGGGCGCCCCGGCCGCCCGCCACGGCGGAGGCGGACGCCCGGCCACAGCGCCTCCATCCACTCTGCTCGGGGAAACTCCCCGGAGCCGGGGCCGCCAACCGCGCCCCATCGTCGCGGCTCGTTTTCCGGGTGGCCGCGACATGCCCCGAGCGAGAAAGGGCCCTGCTCACGTGGAACTGGGCGCTGACCCGGGCTGCCCAACGCCGACCAATTCTCACGAGCGTTCTGCCCAAATCGATGCCGATTTGGGCAGAACGCTCGTGAGAATTGGCCGGAAAACGCCCGGCGAACACACTTCGGGCACCACAGGGCCGCAGGGCCGCCCCCCCGGGGCCCTGTCCGGGATCGCGATCGTCGCGTTCCGGCACCGCCAGGAGGAGCTCCGGGAGGCGGGCCCCGGGGAGGCCGACGCCTCCCGCTCCTCAGCCTCCGGGGGTCCCCTCCCTGGCGCCGGCCGCTGGTGCCGGGCCAGCCCCGAAAGCTAGGCCCGGGCCCGGGCCTGCTTGCTCAGCCTTCCGTTGCCAGGGGCCTGAGCCTGGGGGCCTCCGCATGGGGAACACTGAGTCCCGCGCCACGAGTCCCCCCGACCGTCCCGGCGACAACGGCACCTTTCGCGGCTTGGTCCCAGCCGTGGAGTGAGAGATCACTCCGTTCCCCCACAGAGGCCAGCCCCCTCCACGGGCGCCCCGGCCGCCCGCCACGGCGGAGGCGGACGCCCGGCCAAGGCGCCTCCATCCACTCTGCTCGGGGAAAACTCCCCAGCGCCGTGGCCACCTGCCGCGCCCCATCGTCGCGGCTCGTTTTCCGGGTGGCCGCGCCATGCCCCGAGCGAGAAAGGGCCCTGCTCCACGCCGCCCTGGGCGCTGACCAGGGCTGCCCAACGCCGGCCAATTCTCACGAGCCTTCTGCCCGAATCGATCCCGATTCGGGCAGAACGCCCGGGAGAATTGGCCGGAAAACGCCCGGCGAACACACTTCGGGCACCACAGGGCCGCAGGGACGCCCCCCCGGTGCCCTGTGCGGGATCGCGTGTCGTCGCGATCCGGCACCGCCAGGAGGAGCTCCGGGAGGCGGGCCCCGGGGAGGCCGACGCCTCCCGCTCCTCAGCCTCCGGGGGTCCCCTCCCTGGCGCCGGCCACTGGGGCCGGGCCAGCCCCGAAAGCCGGGCCCGGGCCCGGGCCTGCTTGTTCAGCCTTCCGTTGCCAGGGGCCTGAACCTGGGGGCCTCCGCATGGGGAACCCTGAGTCCCACGCCACGAGTCCCCCCGACCGTCCCGGCGACAACGGCACCTTTCACGGCTTCGTCCCAGCCGTGGAGTGAGAGATCACTCCGTTCCCCCACAGAGGCCAGCCCCCTCCATGGGCGCCCCGGCCGCCCGCCACGGCGGAGGCGGACGCCCGACCACGGCGCCTCCATCCACTCTGCTCGGGGAAAACTCCCCGGCGCCGGGGCCGCCGGCCGCGTCCCATCGTCGCGGCTCGTTTGCCGGGTGGCCGCGCCATGCCCCGAGCGAGAAAGGGCCTTCTCCACGCGGCACTGGGCGCTGACCAGGGCTGCCCAACGCCGGCCAATTCTCACGAGCGTTCTGCCCAAATCAATCCCGATTCGGGCAGAACGCTCGTGAGAATTGGCCGGAAAACGCCCGGCGAACACACTTCGGGCACCACAGGGCCGCAGGGCCGCCCCCCCGGGGCCCTTTCTGGGTCGTGTGTCGTCGCGTTCCGGCACCGCCAGGAGGAGCTCCCGGAGGCGGGCCCCGGGGAGGCCGACGCCTCCCGCTCCTCAGCCTCCGGGGGTCCCCTCCCTGGCGCCGGCCGCTGGGGCCGGTCCAGCCCCGAAAGCCGGGCCCGGGCCCGGGCCTGCTTGCTCAGCCTTCCGTTGCCAGGGGCCTGAGCCTGGGGGCCTCCGCATGGGGAACCCTGAGTCCCACGCCACGAGTCCCCCCGACCGTCCCGGCGACAACGGCACCTTTCGCGGCTTCGTCCCAGCCGTGGAGTGAGAGATCACTCCGTTCACCCACAGAGGCCAGCCCCCTCCACGGGCGCCCCGGCCGCCCCCCACGGCGGAGGCGGACGCCCGGCCACGGCGCCTCCATCCACTCTGCTCGGGGAAAACTCCCCGGCGCCGGGGCCGCCGGCCGCGCCCCATCGTCGCGGCTCGTTTTCCGGGTGGCCGCGCCATGCCCCGAGCGAGAAAGTGCCCTGCTCCACGCGGCACTGGGCGCTGACCAGGGCTGCCCAACGCCGGCCAATTCTCACGAGCGTTCTGCCCAAATCGATCCCGATTTGGGCAGAACGCTCGTGAGAATTAGCCGGAAAACGCCCGGCGAACACACTTCGGGCACCACAGGGCCGCAGGGCCGCCCCCCCGGGGCCCTGTCCGGGATCGCGTGACGTCGCGTTCCGGCACCGCCAGGAGGAGCTCCGGGAGGCGGGCCCCGGGGAGGCCGACGCCTCCCGCTCCTCAGCCTCCGGGGGTCCCCTCCCTGGCGCCGGCCGCTGGGGCCAGGCCAGCACCGAAAGCAGGGCCCAGGCCCGGGCCTGATTGCTCAGCCTTCCGTTGCCAGGGGCCTGAACCTGGGGGCCTCCGCATGGGGAACCCTGAGTCCCGCGCCACGAGTTCCACCGACCGTCCCGGCGACAACGGCACCTTTCGCGGCTTCGTCCCAGCCTTGGAGTGAGAGATCAATCCGTTCCCCCACAGAGGCCTGCCCCCTCCACGGGCGCCCCGACCGCCCGCCACGGCGGAGGCGGACGCCCGGCCACGGCGCCTCCATCCACTCTGCTCGGGGAAAACTCCCCGGCGCCGGGGCCGCCGGCCGCGCCCCATCGTCGCGGCTCGTTTTCCGGGTGCCGCGCCATGACCCGAGCGAGAAAGGGCCCTGCTCCACGCGGCACTGGGCGCTGACCAGGGCTGCCCAACGCCGGCCAATTCTCACGAGCGTTCTGCCCAATTCGATGCCGATTTGTGCAGAACGCTCGTGAGAATTGGACGGAAAACGCCCGGCGAACACACTTCGGGCACCACAGGGCCGCAGGGCCGCCCCCCCGGGGCCCTGTCCGGGAACGCGTGTCGTCGCGTTCCGGCACCGCCAGGAGGAGCTCCGGGAGGCGGGCCCCGGGGAGGCCGACGCCTCACGCTCCTCAGCCTCCGGGGGTCCCCTCCCTGGCGCCGGCCGCTGGGGCCGGGCCAGCCCCGAAAGCCGGGCCCGGGCCCGGGCCTGCTTGCTCAGCCTTCCGACGCCAGGGGCCTGAGCCTGGGGGCCTCCGCATGGGGAAGCCTGAGTCCCACGCCACGAGTCCCCCCGACCGTCCCGGCGACAACGGCAGCTTTCGCGGCTTCGTCCCAGCCGTGGAGTGAGAGATCACTCCGTTCCCCCACAGAGGCCAGCCCCCTCCACGGGCGCCCCGGCCGCCCGCCACGGCGGAGGCGGACGCCCGGCCACGGCACCTCCATCCACTCTCCTCGGGGAAAACTCCCCGGAGCCGGCCCCGCCGGCCGCGCCCCATCGTCGCGGCTCGTTTTCCGGGTGGCCGCGCCATGCCCCGAGCGAGAAAGGGCCCTGCTCCACGCGGCACTGGGCGCTAACCAGGGCTGCCCAACGCCGCCCAATTCTCACGAGCGTTCTGCCCAAATCTATGCCGATTTGGGCAGAACGCTCGTGAGAATTGGCCGGAAAACGCCCGGCGAACACACTTCGGGCACCACAGGGCCGCAGGGCCGCCCCCCCGGGGCCCTGTGCGGGATCGCGTGTCGTCGCGTTCCGGCACCGCCAGGAGGAGCTCCGGGAGGCGGGCCCCGGGGAGGCCGACGCCTCCCGCTCCTCAGCCTCCGGGGGTCCCCTCCCTGGCGCCGGCCCCTGGGGCCGGGCCAGCCCCGAAAGCCGGGCCCGGGCCCGGGCCTGCTTGCTCAGCCTTCCGTTGCCAGGGGCCTGAGCCTGGGGGCCTCCGCATGGGGAACACTGAGTCCCGCGCCACGAGTCCCCCCGACCGTCCCGGCGACAACGGCACCTTTCGCGGCTTCGTCCCAGCCGTGGAGAGAGAGATCACTCCGTTCCCGCACAGAGGCCAGCCCCCTCCACGGGCGCCCCGGCCGCCCGCCATGGCGGAGGCGGACGCCCTGCCACGGCGCCTCCATCCACTCTGCTCGGGGAAAACTCCCCGGGGCCGGGGCCGCCGGCCGGGCCCCATCGTCTCGGCTCGATTTCCGGGTGGCCGCGCCATGCCCCGAGCGAGAAAGTGCCCTGCTCCACGCGGCAATGGGCGCTGACCAGGGCTGCCCAACGCCGGCCAATTCTCACGAGCGTTCTGCCCAAATCGATCCCGATTTGGGCAGAACGCTCGTGAGAATTGGCTGGAAAACGCCCGGCGAACACACTTCGGGCACCACAGGGCCGCAGGGCCGACCCCCCGGGGCCCTGTCTGGGATCGCGTGACGTCGCGTTCCGGCACCGCCAGGAGGAGCTCCGGGAGGCGGGCCCCGGGGAGGCCGACGCCTCCCGCTCCTCAGCCTCCGGGGGTCCCCTCCCTGGCGCCGGCCGCTGGGGCCGGGCCGGCCCCGAAAGCCGGGCCCGGGCCCGGGCCTGCTTCCTCAGCCTTCCGATGCCAGGGGCCTGAGCCTGGGGGCCTCCGCATGGGGAACCCTGAGTCCCGCGCCACGAGTCCCCCCGACCGTCCCGGCGACAACGGCACCTTTCGCGGCTTTGTCCCAGCCGTGGAGTGAGAGATCACTCCGTTCACCCACAGAGGCCAGCCCCCTCCACGGGCGCCCCGGCCGCCCGCCACGGCGGAGGCGGACACCCGGCCACGGCGCCTCCATCCACTCTGCTCGGGGAAAACTCCCCGGCGCCGTGGACGCCAGCCGCGCCCCATCATCGCGGCTCGTTTTCCGGGTGGCCGCGCCATGCCCCGAGCCAGAAAGTGCCCTGCTCCACGCGGCACAGGGCGCTGACCAGGGCTGCCCAACGCCGGCCAATTCTCACGAGCGTTCTGCCCAAATCGATCCCGATTTGGACAGAACGCTCGTGAGAATTGGCCGGAAAACGCCCGGCGAACACACTTCGGGCACCACAGGGCCGCAGGGCCGCACCCCCGGGGCCCTTTCTGGGTCGCGTGTCGTCGCGTTCCGGCACCGCCAGAAGGAGCTCCCGGAGGCGGGCCCCGGGGAGGCCGACGCCTCCCGCTCCTCAGCCTCCGGGGGTCCCCTCCCTGGCGCCGGCCGCTGGGGCCGGGCCAGCACCGAAAGCAGGGCCCAGGCCCGGTCCTGCTTGCTCAGCCTTCCGTTGCCAGGGGCCTGAACGTGGGGGCCTCCGCATGGGGAACCCTGAGTCCCGCGCCACGAGTCCCCCCGACCGTCCCGGCGACAACGGCACCTTTCGCGGCTTCGTCCCAGCCGTGGAGTGAGAGATCACTCCGTTCACCCACAGAGGCCAGCCCCCTCCACGGGCGCCCCGGCCGCCCGCCACGGCGGAGGTGGACGCCCGGCCACGGCGCCTCCATCCACTCTGCTCGGGGA
Source organism: Meles meles (assembly GCF_922984935.1). NCBI lineage: Eukaryota > Metazoa > Chordata > Mammalia > Carnivora > Mustelidae > Meles > Meles meles. Next base: position 137,488 of record NW_025721271.1, on the reverse strand, counting down.
AAACTCCCCGGCGCCGGGGCCGCCGGCCGCGCCCCATCGTCGCGGCTCGTTTTCCGGGTGGCCGCGCCATGCCCCGAGCGAGAAAGGGCCCTGCTCCACGCGGCACTGGGCGCTGACCAGGGCTGCCCAACGCCGGCCAATTCTCACGAGCGTTCTGCCCAAATCGATGCCGATTATGGCAGAACGCTCGTGAGAATTGGCCGGAAAACGCCCGGCGAACACGCTTCGGGAACCACAGGGCCGCCGGGCCGCCCCCCCGGGGCCCTGTCCTGGATCGAGTGTCGTCGCGTTCCGGCACCGCCAGGAGGAGCTTCGGGAGGCAGGCCCCGGGGAGGCCGACGCCTCCCGCTCCTCAGCCTCCGGGGGTCCCCTCCCCGGCGCCGGCAGCCGGGGCCGGGCCAGCCCCGAAAGCCGGGCCCGGGCCCAGGCCTGCTTGCTCAGCCTTCCGTTGCCAGGGGCCTGAGCCTGGGGGCCTCCCCACGGGTAACCCTGCGTCCCGCGCCACGAGTCCCCCGAGCGTCCCGGCAACAACGGCACCTTTGGCGGCTTCGTCCCAGCCGTGCAGTGAGAGATCCATCCGTTCCCCCACGGAGGCCAGCCCCCTCCATGGGCGCCCCGGACGCCCGCCACGGCGGAGGCGGACGCCCGGCCACGGCGCCTCCATCCACTCTGCTCGGGGAAATCTCCCCGGCGCCGGGGCCGCCGGCCGCGCCCCATCGTCGCGGCTCGTTTTCCGGGTGGCCGCGCCATGCCCCGAGCGAGTAAGCGCCCTGCTCCACGCGGCACTGGGCGCTGACCAGGGCTGCCCAACGCCGGCCAATTCTCACGAGCGTTCTGCCCAAATCGATCCCGATTTGGGCAGAACGCTCGTGAGAATTGGCCGGAAAACGCCCGGCGAACACACTTCGGGCACCACAGGGCCGCAGGGCCGCCCCTCCGGGGCTTTGTGCGGGATCGCGTGTCGTCCCGTTCCGGCACCGCCAGGAGGAGCTCCGGGAGGCGGGCCCCGGGGAGGCCGACGCCTCCCGCTCCTCAGGCTCCGGGGGTCCCCTCCCTGGCGCCGGCCGCTGGGGCCGGGCCAGCCCCGAAAGCCGGGCCCGGGCCCGGGCCTGCTTGCTCAGCCTTCCGTTCCCAGGGGCTTGAGCCTGGGGGCCTCCGCAAGGGGAACCCTGAGTCCCGCGCCACGAGTCCCCCCGACCGTCCCGGCGACAATGGCACCTTTCGCGGCTTCGTCCCAGCCGTGGAGTGAGAGATCACTCCGTTCCCCCACAGAGGCCAGCCCCCTCCACGGGCGCCCCGGCCGCCCGCCACGGCGGAGGCGGACGCCCGGCCACAGCGCCTCCATCCACTCTGCTCGGGGAAACTCCCCGGAGCCGGGGCCGCCAACCGCGCCCCATCGTCGCGGCTCGTTTTCCGGGTGGCCGCGACATGCCCCGAGCGAGAAAGGGCCCTGCTCACGTGGAACTGGGCGCTGACCAGGGCTGCCCAACGCCGACCAATTCTCACGAGCGTTCTGCCCAAATCGATGCCGATTTGGGCAGAACGCTCGTGAGAATTGGCCGGAAAACGCCCGGCGAACACACTTCGGGCACCACAGGGCCGCAGGGCCGCCCCCCCGGGGCCCTGTCCGGGATCGCGATCGTCGCGTTCCGGCACCGCCAGGAGGAGCTCCGGGAGGCGGGCCCCGGGGAGGCCGACGCCTCCCGCTCCTCAGCCTCCGGGGGTCCCCTCCCTGGCGCCGGCCGCTGGTGCCGGGCCAGCCCCGAAAGCTAGGCCCGGGCCCGGGCCTGCTTGCTCAGCCTTCCGTTGCCAGGGGCCTGAGCCTGGGGGCCTCCGCATGGGGAACACTGAGTCCCGCGCCACGAGTCCCCCCGGCGTCCCGGCGACAACGGCACCTTTCGCGGCTTGGTCCCAGCCGTGGAGTGAGAGATCACTCCGTTCCCCCACAGAGGCCAGCCCCCTCCACGGGCGCCCCGGCCGCCCGCCACGGCGGAGGCGGACGCCCGGCCAAGGCGCCTCCATCCACTCTGCTCGGGGAAAACTCCCCAGCGCCGTGGCCACCTGCCGCGCCCCATCGTCGCGGCTCGTTTTCCGGGTGGCCGCGCCATGCCCCGAGCGAGAAAGGGCCCTGCTCCACGCCGCCCTGGGCGCTGACCAGGGCTGCCCAACGCCGGCCAATTCTCACGAGCCTTCTGCCCGAATCGATCCCGATTCGGGCAGAACGCCCGGGAGAATTGGCCGGAAAACGCCCGGCGAACACACTTCGGGCACCACAGGGCCGCAGGGACGCCCCCCCGGTGCCCTGTGCGGGATCGCGTGTCGTCGCGATCCGGCACCGCCAGGAGGAGCTCCGGGAGGCGGGCCCCGGGGAGGCCGACGCCTCCCGCTCCTCAGCCTCCGGGGGTCCCCTCCCTGGCGCCGGCCACTGGGGCCGGGCCAGCCCCGAAAGCCGGGCCCGGGCCCGGGCCTGCTTGTTCAGCCTTCCGTTGCCAGGGGCCTGAACCTGGGGGCCTCCGCATGGGGAACCCTGAGTCCCACGCCACGAGTCCCCCCGACCGTCCCGGCGACAACGGCACCTTTCACGGCTTCGTCCCAGCCGTGGAGTGAGAGATCACTCCGTTCCCCCACAGAGGCCAGCCCCCTCCATGGGCGCCCCGGCCGCCCGCCACGGCGGAGGCGGACGCCCGACCACGGCGCCTCCATCCACTCTGCTCGGGGAAAACTCCCCGGCGCCGGGGCCGCCGGCCGCGTCCCATCGTCGCGGCTCGTTTGCCGGGTGGCCGCGCCATGCCCCGAGCGAGAAAGGGCCTTCTCCACGCGGCACTGGGCGCTGACCAGGGCTGCCCAACGCCGGCCAATTCTCACGAGCGTTCTGCCCAAATCAATCCCGATTCGGGCAGAACGCTCGTGAGAATTGGCCGGAAAACGCCCGGCGAACACACTTCGGGCACCACAGGGCCGCAGGGCCGCCCCCCCGGGGCCCTTTCTGGGTCGTGTGTCGTCGCGTTCCGGCACCGCCAGGAGGAGCTCCCGGAGGCGGGCCCCGGGGAGGCCGACGCCTCCCGCTCCTCAGCCTCCGGGGGTCCCCTCCCTGGCGCCGGCCGCTGGGGCCGGTCCAGCCCCGAAAGCCGGGCCCGGGCCCGGGCCTGCTTGCTCAGCCTTCCGTTGCCAGGGGCCTGAGCCTGGGGGCCTCCGCATGGGGAACCCTGAGTCCCACGCCACGAGTCCCCCCGACCGTCCCGGCGACAACGGCACCTTTCGCGGCTTCGTCCCAGCCGTGGAGTGAGAGATCACTCCGTTCACCCACAGAGGCCAGCCCCCTCCACGGGCGCCCCGGCCGCCCCCCACGGCGGAGGCGGACGCCCGGCCACGGCGCCTCCATCCACTCTGCTCGGGGAAAACTCCCCGGCGCCGGGGCCGCCGGCCGCGCCCCATCGTCGCGGCTCGTTTTCCGGGTGGCCGCGCCATGCCCCGAGCGAGAAAGTGCCCTGCTCCACGCGGCACTGGGCGCTGACCAGGGCTGCCCAACGCCGGCCAATTCTCACGAGCGTTCTGCCCAAATCGATCCCGATTTGGGCAGAACGCTCGTGAGAATTAGCCGGAAAACGCCCGGCGAACACACTTCGGGCACCACAGGGCCGCAGGGCCGCCCCCCCGGGGCCCTGTCCGGGATCGCGTGACGTCGCGTTCCGGCACCGCCAGGAGGAGCTCCGGGAGGCGGGCCCCGGGGAGGCCGACGCCTCCCGCTCCTCAGCCTCCGGGGGTCCCCTCCCTGGCGCCGGCCGCTGGGGCCAGGCCAGCACCGAAAGCAGGGCCCAGGCCCGGGCCTGATTGCTCAGCCTTCCGTTGCCAGGGGCCTGAACCTGGGGGCCTCCGCATGGGGAACCCTGAGTCCCGCGCCACGAGTTCCACCGACCGTCCCGGCGACAACGGCACCTTTCGCGGCTTCGTCCCAGCCTTGGAGTGAGAGATCAATCCGTTCCCCCACAGAGGCCTGCCCCCTCCACGGGCGCCCCGACCGCCCGCCACGGCGGAGGCGGACGCCCGGCCACGGCGCCTCCATCCACTCTGCTCGGGGAAAACTCCCCGGCGCCGGGGCCGCCGGCCGCGCCCCATCGTCGCGGCTCGTTTTCCGGGTGCCGCGCCATGACCCGAGCGAGAAAGGGCCCTGCTCCACGCGGCACTGGGCGCTGACCAGGGCTGCCCAACGCCGGCCAATTCTCACGAGCGTTCTGCCCAATTCGATGCCGATTTGTGCAGAACGCTCGTGAGAATTGGACGGAAAACGCCCGGCGAACACACTTCGGGCACCACAGGGCCGCAGGGCCGCCCCCCCGGGGCCCTGTCCGGGAACGCGTGTCGTCGCGTTCCGGCACCGCCAGGAGGAGCTCCGGGAGGCGGGCCCCGGGGAGGCCGACGCCTCACGCTCCTCAGCCTCCGGGGGTCCCCTCCCTGGCGCCGGCCGCTGGGGCCGGGCCAGCCCCGAAAGCCGGGCCCGGGCCCGGGCCTGCTTGCTCAGCCTTCCGACGCCAGGGGCCTGAGCCTGGGGGCCTCCGCATGGGGAAGCCTGAGTCCCACGCCACGAGTCCCCCCGACCGTCCCGGCGACAACGGCAGCTTTCGCGGCTTCGTCCCAGCCGTGGAGTGAGAGATCACTCCGTTCCCCCACAGAGGCCAGCCCCCTCCACGGGCGCCCCGGCCGCCCGCCACGGCGGAGGCGGACGCCCGGCCACGGCACCTCCATCCACTCTCCTCGGGGAAAACTCCCCGGAGCCGGCCCCGCCGGCCGCGCCCCATCGTCGCGGCTCGTTTTCCGGGTGGCCGCGCCATGCCCCGAGCGAGAAAGGGCCCTGCTCCACGCGGCACTGGGCGCTAACCAGGGCTGCCCAACGCCGCCCAATTCTCACGAGCGTTCTGCCCAAATCTATGCCGATTTGGGCAGAACGCTCGTGAGAATTGGCCGGAAAACGCCCGGCGAACACACTTCGGGCACCACAGGGCCGCAGGGCCGCCCCCCCCGGGGCCCTGTGCGGGATCGCGTGTCGTCGCGTTCCGGCACCGCCAGGAGGAGCTCCGGGAGGCGGGCCCCGGGGAGGCCGACGCCTCACGCTCCTCAGCCTCCGGGGGTCCCCTCCCTGGCGCCGGCCGCTGGGGCCGGGCCAGCCCCGAAAGCCGGGCCCGGGCCCGGGCCTGCTTGCTCAGCCTTCCGATGCCAGGGGCCTGAGCCTGGGGGCCTCCGCATGGGGAACACTGAGTCCCACGCCACGAGTCCCCCCGACCGTCCCGGCGACAATGGCACCTTTCGTGGCATCGTCCCAGCCGTGGAGTGAGACATCACTCCGTTCACCCACAGAGGCCAGCCCCCTCCACGGGCGCCCCGGCCGCCCGCCACGGCGGAGGCGGACGCCCGGCCACGGCGCCTCCTCCACTCTGCTCGGGGAAAACTCCCCGGCGCCGGGGCCGCCGGCCGCGCCCCATCGTCGCGGCTCGTTTGCCGGGTGGCCGCGCCATGCCCCGAGCGAGAAAGGGCCCTGCTCCACGCGGCACTGGGAGTGACCAGGGCTGCCCAACGCCGGCCAATTCTCACGAGCGTTCTGCCCAAATCGATCCCGATTTGGGCAGAACGCTCGAGAGAATTGGACGGAAAACGCCCGGCGAACACACTTCGGGCACCACAGGGCCGCAGGGCCGCCCCCCCCGGGGCCCTGTCCGGGATCGCGTGACGTCGCGTTCCGGCACCGCCAGGAGGAGCTCCGGGAGGCGGGCCCCGGGAGGCCGACGCCTCCCGCTCCTCAGCCTCCGGGGGTCCCCTCCCTGGCGCCGGCCGCTGGGGCCGGGCCAGCCCCGAAAGCCGGGCCCGGGCCCGGGCCTGCTTGCTCAGCCTTCCGATGCCAGGGGCCTGAGCCTGGGGGCCTCCGCATGGGGAACACTGAGTCCCACGCCACGAGTCCCCCCGACCGTCCCGGCGACAACGGCACCTTTCGCGGCTTCGTCCCAGCCGTGGAGTGAGAGATCAATCCGTTCACCCACAGAGGCCAGCCCCCTCCACGGGCGCCCCGGCCGCCCGCCACGGCGGAGGCGGACACCCGGCCACGGCGCCTCCATCCACTCTGCTCGGGGAAAACTCCCCGGCGCCGGGGCCGCCGGCCGCGCCCCATCGTCGCGGCTCGTTTTCCGGGTGGCCGCGCCATGCCCCGAGCGAGAAAGGGCCCTGCTCCACGCGGCACTGGGCGCTGACCAGGGCTGCCCAACGCCGGCCAATTCTCACGAGCGTTCTGCCCAAATCGATCCCGATTTGGGCAGAACGCTCGTGAGAATTGGCCGGAAAACGCCCGGCGAACACACATCGGGCACCACAGGGCCGCAGGGCCGCCCCCCCGGGGCCCTGTCCGGGATCGCGTGACGTCGCGTTCCGGCACCGCCAGGAGGAGCTCCGGGAGGCGGGCCCCGGCGAGGCCGACGCCTCCCGCTCCTCAGCCTCCGGGGGTCCCCTCCCTGGCGCCGGCCGCTGGGGCCGGTCCAGCCCCGAAAGCCGGGCCCGGGCCCGGGCCTGCTTGCTCAGCCTTCCGTTGCCAGGTGCCTGAGCCTGGGGGCCTCCGCATGGGGAACCCTGAGTCCCACGCCACAAGTCCCCCCGACCGTCCCGGCGACAACGGCACCTATCGCGGCTTCGTCCCAGCCGTGGAGTGAGAGATCACTCCGTTCCCCCACAGAGGCCAGCCCCCTCCACGGGCTCCCCGGCCGCCCGCCACGGCGGAGGCGGACGCCCGGCCACGGCGCCTCCATCCACTCTGCTCGGGGAAAACTCCCCGGCGCCGGGGCCGCCGGCCGCGCCCCATCGTCGCGGCTCGTTTGCCGGGTGGCCGCGACATGCCCCGAGCGAGAAAGGGCCCTGCTCCAGGCGGCACTGGGCGCTGATCAGGGCTGCCCAACGCCGGCCAATTCTCACGAGAGTTCTGCCCAAATCGATCCCGATTTGGGCAGAACGCTCGTGAGAATTGGCCGGAAAACGCCCGGCGAACACACTTCGGGCACCACAGGGCCGCAGGGCCGCCCCCCCGGGGCCCTGTGCGGGATCGCGTGTCGTCGCGTTCCGGCACCGCCAGGAGGAGCTCCGGGAGGCGGGCCCCTGGGAGGCCGACGACTCCCGCTCCTCTGCCTCCGGGGTTCCCCTCCCTGGCGCCGGCCGCTGGGGCCGGGCCAGCCCCGAAAGCCGGGCTCGGGCCCGGGCCTGCTTGGTCAGCCTTCCGTTGCCAGGGGCCTGAGCCTGGGGGCCTCCGCATGGGGAACCCTGAGTCCCGCGCCACGAGTCCCCCCGACCGTTCCGGCGACAACGGCACCTTTCGCGGCTTCGTCCCAGCCGTGGAGTGAGAGATCACTCCGTTCCCCCACATAGGCCAGCCCCCTCCACGGGCGCCCCGTCCGCCCGCCACGGCGGAGGCGGACGCCTGGCCACGGCGCCTCCATCCACTCTGCTCGGGGAAAACTCCCCGGCGCCGGGGCCGCCGGCCGCGCCCCATCGTCGCGGCTCGTTTTCCGGGTGGCCGCGCCATGCTCCGAGCGAGAAAGGGCCCTGCTCCACGCGGCACTGGGCGCTGACCAGGGCTGCCCAATGCCGGCCAATTATCACGAGCGTTCTGCCCAAATCGATGCCGATTTGGACAGAACGCTCGTGAGAATTGGCCGGAAAACGCCCGGCGAACACACTTCGGGCACCACAGGGCCGCAGGGCCGCCCCCCCCCGGGGCCCTGTCCGGGATCGCTTGTCGTCGCGTTCCGGCAACGCCAGGAGGAGCTCTGGGAGGCGGGCCCCGGCGAGGCCGACGCCTCCCGCTCCTCAGCCTCCGGGGGTCCCCTCCCTGGCGCCGGCCCCTGGGGCCGGGCCAGCCCCGAAACCCTGGCCCGGGCCCGGGCCTGCTTGCTCAGCCTTCCGTTGCCAGAGGCCTAAGCCTGGGGGCCTCCGCATGGGGAACCCTGAGTCCCGCGCCACGAGTCCCCCCGACCGTCCCGGCGACAACGGCACCTTTTGTGGCTTCCTCCCAGCCGTGGAGTGAGAGATCACTCCGTTCCCCCACAGAGGCCAGCCCCCTCCACGGGCGCCCCGGCCACCCGCCACGGCGGAGGCGGACGCCCGGCCACGGCGCCTCCATCCACTCTGCTCGGGGAAAACTCCCTGGCGCCGGAGCCGCCGGCCGCGCCCCATCGTCGCGGCTCGTTTTCCGGGTGGCCGCGCCATGCCCCGAGCGAGAAAGGGCCCTGCTCCACGCGGCACTGGGCGCTGACCAGGGCTGCCCAACGCCGGCCAATTCTCACGAGCGTTCTGCCCAAATCGATCCCGATTTGGGCAGAACGCTCGTGAGAGTTGGCCGGAAAACGCCCGGCGAACACACTTCGGGCACCACAGGGCCGCAGGGCCGCCCCCCCGGGGCCCTGTGCGGGATCGCGTGTCGTCGCGTTCCGGCACCGCCAGGAGGAGCTCCGGGAGGCGGGCCCCGGGGAGGCCGACGCCTCCCGCTCCTCAGCCTCCGGGGGTCCCCTCCCTGGCGCCGGCAGCTGGGGCCGGGCCAGCCCCGAAAGCCGGGCCCGGGCCCGGGCCTGCTTGCTCAGCCTTCCGATGCCAGGGGCCTGAGCCTGGGGGCCTCCGCATGGGGAACACTGAGTCCCACGCCACGAGTACCCCCGACCGTCCCGGCGACAACGGCACCTTTCGCGGCTTCGTCCCAGCCGTGGAGTGAGAGATCAATCCGTTCACCCACAGAGGCCAGCCCCCTCCACGGGCGCCCCGGCCGCCCGCCACGGCGGAGGCGGACGCCCGGCCACGGCGCCTCCATCCACTCTGCTCGGGGAAAACTCCCCGGCGCCGGGGCCGCCGGCCGCGCCCCATCGTCGCGGCTCGTTTTCCGGGTGGCCGCGCCATGCCCCGAGCGAGAAAGGGCCCTGCTCCACGCGGCACTGGGCGCTGACCAGGGCTGCCCAACGCCGGCCAATTCTCACGAGCGTTCTGCCCAAATCGATCCCGATTTGGGCAGAACGCTCGTGAGAATTGGCCGGAAAACGCCCGGCGAACACACATCGGGCACCACAGGGCCGCAGGGCCGCCCCCCCGGGGCCCTGTCCGGGATCGCGTGACGTCGCGTTCCGGCACTGCCAGGAGGAGCTCCGGGAGGCGGGCCCCGGCGAGGCCGACGCCTCCCGCTCCTCAGCCTCCGGGGGTCCCCTCCCTGGCGCCGGCCGCTGGGGCCGGTCCAGCCCCGAAAGCCGGGCCCGGGCCCGGGCCTGCTTGCTCAGCCTTCCGTTGCCAGGTGCCTGAGCCTGGGGGCCTCCGCATGGGGAACCCTGAGTCCCACGCCACGAGTCCCCCGACCGTCCCGGCGACAACGGCACCTATCGCGGCTTCGTCCCAGCCGTGGAGTGAGAGATCACTCCGTTCCCCCACAGAGGCCAGCCCCCTCCACGGGCTCCCCGGCCGCCCGCCATGGCGGAGGCGGACGCCCGGCCACGGCGCCTCCATCCACTCTGCTCGGGGAAAACTCCCCGGCGCCGGGGACGCCGGCCGCGCCCCATCGTCGCGGCTCGTTTGCCGGGTGGCCGCGACATGCCCCGAGCGAGAAAGGGCCCTGCTCCAGGCGGCACTGGGCGCTGATCAGGGCTGCCCAACGCCGGCCAATTCTCACGAGAGTTCTGCCCAAATCGATCCCGATTTGGGCAGAACGCTCGTGAGAATTGGCCGGAAAACGCCCGGCGAACACACTTCGGGCACCACAGGGCCGCAGGGCCGCCCCCCCGGGGCCCTGTGCGGGATCGCGTGTCGTCGCGTTCCGGCACCGCCAGGAGGAGCTCCGGGAGGCGGGCCCCTGGGAGGCCGACGACTCCCGCTCCTCTGCCTCCGGGGGTCCCCTCCCTGGCGCCGGCCGCTGGGGCCGGGCCAGCCCCGAAAGCCGGGCTCGGGCCCGGGCCTGCTTGGTCAGCCTTCCGTTGCCAGGGGCCTGAGCCTGGGGGCCTCCGCATGGGGAACCCTGAGTCCCGCGCCACGAGTCCCCCCGACCGTTCCGGCGACAACGGCACCTTTCGCGGCTTCGTCCCAGCCGTGGAGTGAGAGATCACTCCGTTCCCCCACAGAGGCCAGCCCCCTCCACGGGCGCCCCGTCCGCCCGCCACGGCGGAGGCGGACGCCTGGCCACGGCGCCTCCATCCACTCTGCTCGGGGAAAACTCCCCGGCGCCGGGGCCGCCGGCCGCGCCCCATCGTCGCGGCTCGTTTTCCGGGTGGCCGCGCCATGCTCCGAGCGAGAAAGGGCCCTGCTCCACGCGGCACTGGGCGCTGACCAGGGCTGCCCAATGCCGGCCAATTATCACGAGCGTTCTGCCCAAATCGATGCCGATTTGGACAGAACGCTCGTGAGAATTGGCCGGAAAACGCCCGGCGAACACACTTCGGGCACCACAGGGCCGCAGGGCCGCCCCCCCCCGGGGCCCTGTCCGGGATCGCTTGTCGTCGCGTTCCGGCAACGCCAGGAGGAGCTCTGGGAGGCGGGCCCCGGCGAGGCCGACGCCTCCCGCTCCTCAGCCTCCGGGGGTCCCCTCCCTGGCGCCGGCCCCTGGGGCCGGGCCAGCCCCGAAACCCTGGCCCGGGCCCGGGCCTGCTTGCTCAGCCTTCCGTTGCCAGAGGCCTAAGCCTGGGGGCCTCCGCATGGGGAACACTGAGTCCCGCGCCACGAGTCCCCCCGACCGTCCCGGCGACAACGGCACCTTTTGTGGCTTCCTCCCAGCCGTGGAGTGAGAGATCACTCCGTTCCCCCACAGAGGCCAGCCCCCTCCACGGGCGCCCCGGCCACCCGCCACGGCGGAGGCGGACGCCCGGCCACGGCGCCTCCATCCACTCTGCTCGGGGAAAACTCCCCGGCGCCGGAGCCGCCGGCCGCGCCCCATCGTCGCGGCTCGTTTTCCGGGTGGCCGCGCCATGCCCCGAGCGAGAAAGGGCCCTGCTCCACGCGGCACTGGGCGCTGACCAGGGCTGCCCAACGCCGGCCAATTCTCACGAGCGTTCTGCCCAAATCGATCCCGATTTGGGCAGAACGCTCGTGAGAGTTGGCCGGAAAACGCCCGGCGAACACACTTCGGGCACCACAGGGCCGCAGGGCCGCCCCCCCGGGGCCCTGTGCGGGATCGCGTGTCGTCGCGTTCCGGCACCGCCAGGAGGAGCTCCGGGAGGCGGGCCCCGGGGAGGCCGACGCCTCCCGCTCCTCAGCCTCCGGGGGTCCCCTCCCTGGCGCCGGCAGCTGGGGCCGGGCCAGCCCCGAAAGCCGGGCCCGGGCCCGGGCCTGCTTGCTCAGCCTTCCGATGCCAGGGGCCTGAGCCTGGGGGCCTCCGCATGGGGAACACTGAGTCCCACGCCACGAGTCCCCCCGACCGTCCCGGCGACAACGGCACCTTTCGCGGCTTCGTCCCAGCCGTGGAGTGAGAGATCAATCAGTTCACCCACAGAGGCCAGCCCCCTCCACGGGCGCCCCGGCCGCCCGCCACGGCGGAGGCGGACACCCGGCCACGGCGCCTCCATCCACTCTGCTCGGGGAAAACTCCCCGGCGCCGGGGCCGCCGGCCGCGCCCCATCGTCGCGGCTCGTTTTCCGGGTGGCCGCGCCATGCCCCGAGCGAGAAAGGGCCCTGCTCCACGCGGCACTGGGCGCTGACCAGGGCTGCCCAACGCCGGCCAATTCTCACGAGCGTTCTGCCCAAATCGATCCCGATTTGGGCAGAACGCTCGTGAGAATTGGCCGGAAAACGCCCGGCGAACACACATCGGGCACCACAGGGCCGCAGGGCCGCCCCCCCGGGGCCCTGTCCGGGATCGCGTGACGTCGCGTTCCGGCACCGCCAGGAGGAGCTCCGGGAGGCGGGCCCCGGCGAGGCCGACGCCTCCCGCTCCTCAGCCTCCGGGGGTCCCCTCCCTGGCGCCGGCCGCTGGGGCCGGTCCAGCCCCGAAAGCCGGGCCCGGGCCCGGGCCTGCTTGCTCAGCCTTCCGTTGCCAGGTGCCTGAGCCTGGGGGCCTCCCCATGGGGAACCCTGAGTCCCACGCCACGAGTCCCCCCGACCGTCCCGGCGACAACGGCACCTATCGCGGCTTCGTCCCAGCCGTGGAGTGAGAGATCACTCCGTTCCCCCACAGAGGCCAGCCCCCTCCACGGGCTCCCCGGCCGCCCGCCACGGCGGAGGCGGACGCCCGGCCACGGCGCCTCCATCCACTCTGCTCGGGGAAAACTCCCCGGCGCCGGGGCCGCCGGCCGCGCCCCATCGTCGCGGCTCGTTTTCCGGGTGGCCGCGCCATGCCCCGAGCGAGAAAGGGCCCTGCTCCACGCGGCCCTGGGCGCTGACCAGGGCTGCCCAACGCCGGCCAATTCTCACGAGCGTTCTGCCCAAATCGGGATCGATTTGGGCAGAACGCTCGTGAGAATTGGCCGGAAAACGCCCGGCGAACACACTTCGGGCACCAGAGGGCCCCAGGGCCGCCCCCCCGGGGCCCTGTCCGGGATCGCGTGTCGTCGCGTTCCGGCACCGCCAGGAGGAGCTCCGGGAGGCGGGCCCCGGGGAGGCCGACGCCTCCCGCTCCTCAGCCTCCGGGGGTCCCCTCCCTGGCGCCGGCCGCTGGGGCCGGGCCAGTCCCGAAAGCCGGGCCCGGGCCCGGGCCTGCTTGCTCAGCCTTCCGTTGCCAGGGGCCTGAGCCTGGGGGCCTCCGCATGGGGAACACTGAGTCCCGCGCCACCAGTCCCCCCGACCGTCCCGGTGACGACGGCACCTTTCGCGGCTTCGTCCCAACGGTGGAGTGAGAGATCACTCCGTTCCCCCACAGAGGCCAGCCCCCTCCACGGGCGCCCCGGCCGCCCGCCACGGCGGAGGCGTACGCCCGGCCACGGCGCCTCCATCCACTCTGCTCGGGGAAAACTCCCCGGCGCCGGGGCCGCCGGCCGCGCCCCATCGTCGCGGCTCGTTTTCCGGGTGGCTGCGCCATGCCCCGAGCGAGAAAGGGCCCTGCTCCACGCGGCCCTGGGCGCTGACCAGGGCTGCCCAACGCCGGCCAATTCTCACGAGCGTTCTGCCCAAATCGATCCCGATTTGGGCAGAACGCTCGTGAGAATTGGCCGGAAAACGCCCGGCGAACACACTTCGGGCACCAGAGGGCCGCAGGGCCGCCCCCCCGGGGCCCTGTCCGGGATCGCGTGTCGGCGCGTTCCGGCACCGCCAGGAGGAGCTCCGGGAGGCGGGCCCCGGGGAGGCCGACGCCTCCCGCTCCTCAGCCTCTGGGGGTCCCCTCCCTGGCGCCGGCCGCTGGGGCCGGGCCAGCCCCGAAAGCCGGGCCCGGGCCCGGGCCTGCTTGCTCAGCCTTCCGTTGCCAGGGGCCTGAGCCTGGGGGCCTCCGCATGGGGAACCCTGAGTCCCGCGCCACGAGTCCCCCCGACCGTCCCGGCGACCACGGCACCTTTCGCGGCTTCGTCCCAGCCGTGGAGTGAGAGATCACTCCGTTCCCCCACAGAGGCCAGCCCCCTCCACGGGCGCCCCGGCCGCCCGCCACGGCGGAGGCGGACGCCCGGCCACGGCGCCTCCATCCACTCTGCTCGGGGAAAACTCCCCGGCGCCGGGGCCGCCGGCCGCGCCCCATCGTCGCGGCTCGTTTTCCGGGTGGCCGCGCCATGCCCCGAGCGAGAAAGGGCCCTGCTCCACGCGGCCCTGGGCGCTGACCAGGGCTGCCCAACGCCGGCCAATTCTCACGAGCGTTCTGCCCAAATCGATCCCCATTTGGGCAGAACCCTCGTGAGAATTGGCCGGAAAACGCCCGGCGAACACACTTCGGGCACCAGAGGGCCGCAGGGCCGCCCCCCCGGGGCCCTGTCCGGGATCGCGTGTCGGCGCGTTCCGGCACCGCCAGGAGGAGCTCCGGGAGGCGGGTCCCGGGGAGGCCGACGCCTCCCGCTCCTCAGCCTCCGGGGGTCCCCTCCCTGGCGCCGGCAGCTGGGGCCGGGCCAGCCCGGAAAGCCGGGCCCGAGCCCGGGCCTGCTTGCTCAGCCTTCCGTTGCCAGGGCCCTGAGCCTGGGGGCTTCCCCATGGGGAACCATGAGTCCCGCGCCACGAGTCCCCTGACCGTCCCGGCGACAACGGCACCTTTCCCGGCTTCGTCCTAGCCGCGGAGTGAGAGATCAATCCCTTTCCCCACAGAGGCCAGCCGCCTCCAGGGGCGCCCCGGCCGCCCGCCACGGCGGAGGCAACGCCCGGCCACGGCGCCTCCATCCACTCTGCTCGGGGAAAACTCCCCGGCGCCGGGGCCGCCGGCCGCGCCCCATCGTCGCGGCCCGTTTTCCGGGTGGCCGCGCCATGCCCCGAGCGAGAAAGGGCCCTGCTCCACGCGGTCCTGGGCGCTGACCAGGGCTGCCCAACGCCGGCCAATTCTCACGAGCGTTCTGCCCAAATCGATCCCGATTTGGGCAGAACGCTCGTGAGAATTGGCCGGAAAACGCCCGGCGAACACGCTTCCGGCACCACAGGGCCGCAGGGCCGCCCCCCCCCGGGGCCCTGTCCGGGATCGCGTTTCGTCGCGTTCCGGCACCTCCAGGAGGAGCTCCGTGAGTCTGGCGTGGGCAAATCGACGCCTCCCGCTCCTCAGACTCTGGTGTTCCCCTCCTTGGCGCAGGCAGCTGGAGCCGGGCCAGCCCCGAAAGCCGGGCCCGGTCCAGGCCTGCTTGCTCACCCTTCCGTTGCCAGGGGCCGGAGCCTGCGGGCCTCCCCATGGGGAAACCTGAGTCCCGCGCCACGAGTCCTTGACCGTCCTGGCGCCATCGGCCCGTTTCGTGGCTGCGACACAGCTGTGGAGCGACAGATCCATTTGTTCCCCCAGAGAGGCCAAGCCCTTCCCGGGCGCCCGGCCTCCCTCCAAGGCGGAGACGAATGCCCGACCACAGCCCCTCCATCAACTCTGCTCGGAGCAAGCTCCCCGGCGCTGAGGCCCCCGGCCGGGCCCCGTCGTCTCGGCGCGTTTTCGGGTGGCTGCGACACACCCCGAGCGAGAAAGGGTCCTGGGCCACGCGGAACAAGGCGGTCCCCATGGTTATCCAACGCCAGCCAATTTTCATGAGCGCTCTGCCCACATCGATCCCGATTAGATATGGACCCTCAACTCTATTGTGATATAATCATCGAGAATTCAGGAAAAAATATTCAATGTAACAAAAGACATTCTCCTCAATCAATGGTGCTGGGAAAACTGGACAGCGATATGTAGAAGAATGAAACTCGACCATTCTCTTACACCATACACAATGATAAACTCGAACTCGATAAAGGAGCTCAACGTGAGACAGGATTCTCTCAGAATCCTAGAGGAGTACATAGGCAGTAACCTCTTCGATATCAGCCACAGCAACTTCTTTCAAGATATGTCTCCAAAGGCCAAGGAAACAAAAGCGAAAATGAACTTTTGGCACTTCATCAAGATCAAAAGCTTCTGCACAGCAAAGGGAACAGTCCACCAATCAAAAGGCAACCCACGGAATGGGAGAAGATATTTGTAAATGACAGTTCAGACAAAAGGTTGAGATCCAGGATCTAGAAAGAACTTCTCAAACTCAACACACACAAAACAGATAATCATATCCAAAAATGGGCAGAAGATATGAGCAGACACTCCTCCAACGAAGACATACAAATGGCTATCAGACACATGACAAAATGTTCATCATCACTAGCCATCAGGGAGATTCAAATGAAAACGACATTGAGATACCACCTGACACCAGTTAGAAAGGCCACAATTAGCAAGACAGGAAACAACGTGTGTTGGAGAGGATGTGGAGAAAGGGGAACCCTCTTACACTGTTGGTGGGAATGCAAGTTGGTGCAGCCACTTTGGAGAACAGTGTGGAGATTCCTCCAGAAATTAAAAAGAGAGCTTCCCTATGACCCTGCAATTGCATTGCTGGGTATTTACCCCAAAGATACAGATGTAGTGACAAGAAGGGCCATCTGTACCCCAATGTTTATAGCAGCAAAGGCCTCGGTCGCCAAACTGTGGAAAGAACCAAGATGCCCTTCAATGGACGAATGGATAAGGAAGATGTGGTCCATATACAAGATGGAGTATTATGCCTCCATCAGAAAGGATGAATACCAACTTTTGTAGCAATATGGACGGGAGTGGAAGAGATTATGCTGAGTGAAATAAGTCAAGCAGAGAGAGTCAATTATCATATGGTTTCACTTATTTGTGGAGCATAACAAAGAACAAGGAGGACATGGGGAGATGGCGAGGAGAAGGAAGTTGTGGGAAATGGGAAGGGGAGGTGAACCATGAGAGACTACGGACTCTGAAAAAGAACCTGAGGGTCTTGAATGGGTGGGGAGTGGGAGGTTGGGAGAACAAGGTGATGGGTATTAGGGAGGGCACGTGTTGCATGGAGCACTGGGTGTGGTGCAAAAATAAGGAATACTGTTACGCTGAAAACAAATAATATAGATAGATAGATAGATAT
The DNA here is from genome assembly GCF_922984935.1 of Meles meles. NCBI lineage: Eukaryota > Metazoa > Chordata > Mammalia > Carnivora > Mustelidae > Meles > Meles meles. The sequence continues at coordinate 120,977 of NW_025721271.1, read as the reverse complement.
TGAAAGTGAAAAAAAAAAAAAAAGGAATGTGCTGAACCTACAGAGCAGAAGAAACCAGAATGCCTCCCTGATGCTACCCCCAATACCGGCGCCCCTGAGGAGCAGGAATGAGGAGTCTCACGGTCCTGCAGACTCATGTCCTCAACTCAGGCATCGGGATTGGTCATCACTGTGCCGGCAGATCCGGGCCGCCATGCCCCTGTGACCTAAACCTAACCCGCGGTTGGGTGTTCAGGCTTCAGTCCCCAGAGGACTGGCTCCCTAGCCCTCCAGACTGGGGACCCCATATTCCCAACCTAGGACTCTGGCTGCCACCCATGATGAAACTTGACCACATGGACCTTTGCAGAACGCTCCTTGCCGGAGAAACCTCCATGACCCCTAAAGCCAACCACATCTTCTGAGCACCCCCACACCACAATTCCTTAGCCTTACGGGCCGCCAGAACAATGCCCTCAGCCCAGCCCTCCAGAGAGCCTGAGTCCGTGCTGGCACATCAGGCCTGCCATTCTCCCAGGACCAAACCCTAAGCCTAGGTTGGGTGTTCAGGTTCTAGAACCCTGACACCCAATTCCACCCATGGGTGGGAGCATCAAACTGATGGCATGACTCAGCTTCTCAACCAGCAGGAGATTCCATTTGGTGCTCTCCAACACCCTCAGAGCCCTAGGAACCGGCCAAGCTGCCCTGAGGCCATTCCCGCCATCTTTGCACCTCCAGGCCAAAAACCCAGGGCCTGAGAAGCCTCCGGAGCCCTGCCCTCAACTCAGCCCTTCAGGGAGCCAATATCTGTGCTGGCAGATCCCACATGCCTTCTCCCTAAGACATAACCTTAACGCTAAGCCTATCCTTAATACTAACTCTAGCCCAGGTTGTGTGTTCAGGCATCCCTCCTCCATAGCCTGGTCCCCCAAACGGCCAGATGGGGGACCCCTGAGCTTCACCCCATAATTGCGCCTGATCCCAGGAGGAAACCCTGCCCTTTAGAAATGTGTTGAACCCGCAGAGCGGGAGAAACCTGCATGCCTCCCAGAGGCCACTGCCACTTCTGGCACACCCAAGGACCAGGAACCAGGACTCTCACAGTGCTACAGACTCACACCCTCAACTCAGGCATTGGGAAGCATCACCACAGCGCCATCAGATCGGGGCTGCCATGCCCTTACAACCCTACCCTAACCCTAGGTTGGGTGTCAGGCTTCTGTCCCCTGAGGACTGGACCCCTAGCCCTCCAGACTGGGGACCCTGTATTCCCAATGCAGGACTCTGGCTGCCACCCACGATGAAACTGGACCATATGATCCTGTGCAGTATGCTCCTGGCCACAGAATCCTCCATGCCCCCTAAAGCCAGCCACGCCTTCCAAGAAATGCCACACCACAAACCCAGAGCCTGACAGGCCACCAGAGCAATGCCCTCAACTCAGCCCTCCGGAGAACCTGAGCCGCACTGGCAGGCCTGCCATTCTCCCAGGACGAAACCCTAACACTAGGGTGGGTGTTCAGGCATTGGACCCAGAGGCCTGACACCCAATTCCTCCCATGGGTTGAGCATCAGACTATCGGCAGGACTCAGTTCTCAGCCAGGAGGAGACCTTTTCATTTGGTGTTCTCTCACACCCTCAGAGCAGTAGCAACCAGCCATTCTCCCTTGAGGCCATTCCCACCAGCTTTGCTCCTCCAGGCCAAGAACCCAGGGCCTGAGGAGCCTCCTGAGTCCTGCCCTCAACTCAGCCCTTGGGTGAGCCCGTATCTGTGCTAGCAGATCCGACATGCCCTGTCCCTAAGCCTAACACTAACCATAATACTAAACCTAGCCCAGGTTGTGTGTTCAGGCGTCCATACTCTGACTCCTGGTCCCCAAGGCCCCAGATGGGGGACCCGTGAGCGATACCCCATCATTGAACCTGATACCAGGTTACCAGATACCATGCTGTTTAGAATTGTGCTGAACCCACAGAGCGGGATAAATTTGAATGTCTCCCTGAGGCCACCCCACTTCCAGCGCCCCCAAGGACCAAGAACCAGGAGTCTCATGGTCCTGCAGACACACGCTCTGAACTCAAGCATTGGGATGGGCCACCACAGCGCCAGCAGATTGGGGCTGCAGTGCCCCTACAACCTAACCCTCACAGCAGGACTCACCCTCTCAGCCAGAAGGTGACCTTTCATTTCGTGCTATCTAATGCCCTGAGAATTGTAGAAACTGGCATGCTCCCCTGAGGCGATTTCCAACATCTTTGCCCGTACAGCCCAAAACCCCAGTGCCCGAGGAGCCTCCTGAGTCCCACCCTCAACTCAGCCCTTGGGCGAGCTGATATCTGTGCTTGCATATCCGACATGCCTTGTCCCTAAGACATAACCTTAACCCTAATCCTAATACTAACCCTAGCCCAGGTTCGTGCTCAGGCATCATCCTCCCACAACTGGTCCTCAAAACCCCAGATAGGGGACCCCTGAGTTGCACCCCATAATTGCACATGATCCCAGCATGAACCGTGCCGTTTAGAAATGGGCTGAAGCCACAGAGCAGGAGAAGCCTGCAAGTCTCCCTGAGGCCAAAGCACTTCTGGACCCTCCCAAGGACCGGGAACCAGAGTCTCAAAGTCCTGCAGACATAGCCTCAACTCAGGCATCAGGATGGGTCACCACAGCACCGGCAGATCGGGGTTACCATGCCCCAAAGACTTAACCATAATGCTAGGATGGGTGTTTATGCTTCGATCCACAGAGGCCTGGCTCCCTAGCCGTCCAGACTGGGGACCCTGTATTTGCAATGCTGGACTCCGGCTGCCACCCACAAGGAAAATGGCCCACATGGCCCTGTGCAGTACGCTCCTGGCCGGAGAAACCTCCATGCCCCCTAAAGACACCCACACCTTCCGAGGACCCACACACCACCGCCCAGTGCCTGATGGGCCACCAGAGCAATACCCTCAACTCATCCCTCCGGAGAGCCTGAGTCCGCACTGGCACCTCAGGCCTGCCATGCTCCCAGGACCAAACCCTAATACCCTAGCTCAGGTGGTCAGGCTCTGGACCCCAGAGGCCTGATACCCAATTCCATCCCAGTGGATAGGATCATCAGACTGATGGCAGGACTCAGCCTCTCAGCCAGGAGAATAAATGAAATAAACCATTTCATTTAGTGCTATCTAACACTCTCAGAGACCTAGAAACCAGCATGTTCCCCTGAGCCCATTCCCACAATCTTTACCTTCTAGGAAAAAAACCCAGGGCCTAAGGAGCCTCCTGAGTCCCGCCTTCAACTCAGCCCTTGGGTGAGCCCATATAAGTGTTACCAGATCCAACATGCCTTGTCCCTAAGACATAACACTAACCCTAATCTTTTTATTTTTTTTTAAGATTTTATTCATTTCTTTGACAGAGACAGATCAGAAGAAGGCACAGAGAGGACGAAGCATGCTCCCCGCTGAGCAGAGAGCCTGATGTGGGGCTCCATCCCAGGACCCTGAGATCATGACCTGAGCGGAAGGCAGAGGCTTTAACCAACTGAGCCACCCAGGCGCCCCACCTTAACACTAATCTTAACACTAACCCTAACCACAAAACCTAACCCTAACCTCTAAACCTAACATAACAACCTCGGAGCAGTAGAAACCATCATGCTCCCCAGAGGCGATTCCCACCTTCTTTACCCCTCCAGTCCAAAAATCCAGGGCCTGAGGAGACTCCTGAGTCCCGCCCTCCACACAGCCCTTGGGTGAGTCCATATCTGTGTTGGCAGATCTGACATGCCTTGTCCCTAAGACATACGCCTAACCCTAAGCCTAACCCTAAACCTTACCTCTAACCCTATCCCCTAACTCCTAACCCTAACCCTAAACCCTAACAACTAACCCTAACACTCTCCGAACCTCTATCCCTAACCCTAACCCTCCAGACTGGGGATTCCAAAGTCACAACACAGGACTCTGCCTGCCCTCCAGAAAGAAAGGTGTATGAGCACCTAAACACACCCGCCATTGGAAATGCCCCAGACATAATGCCAGATTCTGCCACAACGCCAGAGGCATGTCATCCACTCAGCCCTGAGGGAGCCCACCTCAACACAGCATATCAGCAGCATATCAGAACTGCCATGCCCCTAGGCCTTAACCCTAACCCTAGGTTGGGTGTACAGTCTTCCGTACCCAGAGGCCTAGCCCCCAAACCCGCCAGATTGTGGATGCATGAGACACTCTGGCAGTCTGGAGGCTGCCTATGCTGTTACAGTGCCATTTGGAGCTACTTAGACCTCAGAGCAAAAGATAACTTCATGCCCCCCAAGGCAAGCCCCAGCATCTGAGCCCCTCCTGAACACAAACCCAGATTCACACGAGCCACCTATCACCGACCCTCAACTCAGGCCACCGGGGAGTCCGCCTCAGCACTGGCAGATTGGGCCTGTCGCACCCCAAGACCTCACCCTTAGTTTGAGTTTCCAGGCTTCCATCCCAAGATGCCGAGCCTCCAGGCCCCCTGGATTAAGGACCCCTGAGTGACATTGCAGCACTCCAACAGCCACGCAGGATGAAACCTTGCAGTTTGGAGCTGCTGAATACTCAGAGGGTGAGAAACCTTCAAGCCCCCGTAAAGCTATCCGCACAATTTGCGGCACCCCAGGCCAGAAAGCTGTTTTCTATGAAGCTACCGGACACATGCCCTCAACTCAGCCCTGAGGGGAGCCCATCTCTGCGCCGGCAGATTGGGCCTGCCATGACCCTAGTCCCTAACCCTAACCCTAGGTGGGGTATACAGCCTTCCGTGCCCAGAGGTCTGTACCCCAAGCCCATCAGACTGGGGATGACTGAGACTCCCGCCAGCACTCCTCCAGCCTCCTACGGCAAAATGGTGCCATTTGGAACTGTGCAGGAACCTCAGAGCAGGAGAAAGCTGCATGGCCCCCAAGAACACCACTAGCTTCTTTGCCCCCACAAACACAAACACAGACCTCAAGTCCTGCCTGATTCCCACCCTCCATTCGGCCTATCCAGGAGACCACCTCAATTGCAGCAGATCGGGCCTGCCATGTCCCTAAGCCCTAACCCTAACCCTTGTTTGGATTTTCAGGCTTCCATCCCAAGAGGCCTGGCCCCCACGCCCCCCAGATTAAGGACTTCTGAGCAACACCACAGGACACAGCCTGTCACACAAGTGGAAACCTTGTGGTTTGGAGCTGCAATGAACCCTCAGATGGGGAGAAACTTTCATGCCACCCTAAAGCTACCCCAATAATCAACAGCCACTCTGGCCATAGAGCTGGATTCCATCCCGCCACCAAATGCATACCCTCAACTCAGCCCATACGGGATCCCGCCTCAGCACTGGCAGATCGGGCCTGCCATTGCCCCTAGGCCCTGACCCTAACACAAGTTTGGGTGTTCAGTCTTCCATGCTGAGGGTCCAGGCAACAAAATCCCCTGGATTAAGGAATCTTGACATACACCTCAGGACTCCGCTTGCCACACAGTAGGAACCTGTGCCTTGGAGTTGTGCTGAACCCTCAGAGGGGGAGAAACTTGCCCCTCTAAAGGCACTCCCATCATCAGCACCCATCCCCCCGGCCCCATAAACCAGATTCTGCTGAGCTGCCGGACGCATGCCATAAATTCAGACCCTAGGGCGCCCCACCTCAACATAAGCAGATCGGGCCACCATGCCCCTAGGCCCTTACCAGAACCCCTCTTTAGGTTTTCAGGCTTCCATCCCAGGGGGCCTGCCTCCCATGTCCCCCCAGATTAAGGTCTACTGAGCGCCACCACGGGACTCCACCTGGCACTCATGAGGAAAACTTGTGGTTTAGAGCTGCACTGAACACTCAGACGGGGAGAAACCTGCAAACCCCCGTAATGCCACCCCACCATGAGTCACCCCCATGGCCATAAAACCAGATTCTCCTGCGATGCCAGATCTATGCCCTCAACTCGACCCTTAGGGGAGCCCGCATCAGCACCGGCACATCGGACCTGCCATGCCCTTCGGCCCTAAGCATAAACCGAGGTGGGGTGTACAGGCTTTCATGAACAGAGGCCTGTCCCCCAAGCCCGCCAGATTGGGCACCTCCGAGATTCATGCCAGGAGAGATTAAGGATTCCTCAGTGACACCCCAGGACTGCGTCTGCCACACAGGAGGAAACCATGCCATTTGGAGCTCTGCAGAACCCTCAGGGTAGGAGAAACCTGCATGCAACCCTGAGGTCACGCAAAGCTTCTGTGGCATCCCTGGACACAAACTCTGAGTCTGACATGCCACCTGATACCCACCCTGAAGTCAGCCCACCAGGGAGCCCACCTCAGCAGTAGCAGATTGAGCATGCCATGCCCCTACGCCCTTACCGTAGCTCTAGTTTCTGATTTCAGGCTTCCATCCCAAGAGGCCTGGCCCCCAAACTCCCCAGATTCAGGACCCCCCTGTAACAAGGCAGAAACCTGAATGCCATGCAGGGGGAAGCCATGACATTTGGAGCTCCAAAGTTTCCTCAGAGAGGGAGAAACCAGCATGCCCCTCTAAAGCCACCCCCACGATCAGCCGTCCCTCTGGCCAGAAACCCTGACTCTTCTGCATTGCAGGATGCATTTCCTCAACTCAGTTCTGAGGGTATCTCACCTCTGTGTCGGCTGATCAGGCCTGTCCTGCCCAGCCCATTACCCTTAACCCTATGTTGCATTTTCAGGCTTCCTTCCCCAGGGGCCTATCCACCAAGCCCTCTAGATTGGTAAACTTGGAGCCACACTGTAGGAGTCCCCCTGCCACCCAGCAGGAAAATTGTCCCTTTGGAGCTGTGCGGAACCCTCAGAGCCAGAGAAACCTGCATGACCCCATTAGGACTCCCCCACATTCTGCAGCCCCCTGGCCACAAACCCAGAGCCTGATTCACCCCCTGACCCCCATTCTCAACTCAGCTCCTTGGGGAACTCACCTCAACACCAGCAGTTCGGGCCTGCCACGCCACTAGCTCAGCTCTGCTCATGGACACCACCAGCTCTAGGCAGACCTAGAACTCCCCTGTCTGCGGCAAAGCTCTGGGATCCCCCCTCCTTCGTCCCAATTTACACTGGCCCAGGCATTCATGAGAAAGGGGAAGGCTACCTCTTGAATGCTTAATACCTCCTTTCCTCTTCAGCCCTATTTCTCTCCACTTACCTTTGCACCTGGGCAAACTGAAAGTAACATATCAATGGAACATGTACATGCTCTGAGATCTAAATCTTTCATGGCAACTTTCTGAGGGCTCCTTATGCAATAGGAAACTAGTGTATCCTGCCACAGAGTGTTTCATAATGAACAGCTACAGAACAGGAGAGCAAAAGTCATTCCAGTTTTACCTCAGTCTTCATGAAGTAGAACATGGTCTTCTTTTCTTCATTGACTTCAATTCCAATTCGTTTCCATGCAATGTTCATTCCTCTCCTTCAGGGGTAGGATTTTGTGATTCCTCACCTGCATAGAACACCCAGAGCTCATCACAACAAGTACTCTCCCTAATAGCTGTCACCCACTTAACCCTTCGCCCCACACCCCTGCCCCCTAGCAACCCTCGATTTTGCTCTAGGTTAGAGTCTGTTTCCTCATTGGCCTTTCTCTCCTCACTATGTTCATCTGTTTTCTTTCTGAAATTCCATAGAGGTCAAGATATAGGCTATTGGTCTTTTCTTACTGATTTTACTTAGCTAAATCCATTGTAGATCCATCCACATCCTTGCAGATGGTAAGATTTCATCCTTTTTGAACCTGGACCCTATTCCATTAAGAAGATGTGGGAGAATGAATACACATACACACACACACACACACACACACACACATATGATATATACGAGTGATATATATATATATATCACTCATCAGTGAATGGACATTTGGTCTCCCTCCATTGTTTTACAATGGTTGAAAATGCTGCTGTAAATATCACGGTGCTTATACCCCACTGAATGTGCATTTTTGTGCCCTTTAGGGAAATAACTAGGAGGGCAATTGCTGGATCCTACTGTTGTTCAGTTCTTAGCTTTTGGAGGACAGACTGTATTCTTTCCAAGAGTGGCTGCAACAACACGCAGGCCCACCAACAATGTAGGAGGGTCCCGGTTTTGGGTTTTTTTTTTTTTTTAGATTTTATTTATTTATTTGACAGAGGTCACAAGTAGGCAGAGAGGCAGGCAGAGAGAGAGGACGAAGCAGACTCCCCGCTGAGCAGAGAGCCCAATGCGGGGCTCAATCTCAGGACCCTGAGACCATGACCTGAGCCGAAGGCAGTGGCTTAACCCACTGAGCCACCCAGGTGCCCCCGAGGGTTCCACTTTAAACAGAACATTCCCTGCCAGCAATTTCCTAAGGAGGAAATATAAAACCTGTGGGAAAACCTGACTCACTGAGCATCAGGAAAGCAGCCACAGAAATTCAGCCCAGGGTTCCTGACACCAAGTCCCTTGAAGCCAACAGAGTGCCTTTATCCAGGGAAATTCCCAAAGACTCTCCTTCTGACTTCACTACCCATGAAACTGCAGAGAAAATACAGCATGTCCAACCATATATAGCCGTTTGAGTGAACCTAGGAAGACAAGCATTCCTTTTAAATTGTCCAAGACTCCTTGGAATCATTTTGAATTTTCCCTCTGCCCTCATTGGAACTCTTTGGATTCAAAGACGAATCCATTAGGATACATCACCTTGGACAAAGAAGAAGCCATCATCCAAGTCTCTATCTGACCACAAACAGCCACCTCACTCTAGATGCCAGCCGTTCCACCAGAGTCTAGGCCCAGTGGAGTAAACACTGTTCGGTGAAGGAATACTTTCTATGTTCAAAAGGCACACCAAGTCAATCTCACATTCCCTTTCGAATCCAAGGGATTTCCTAGGAAAGAGATGTTCCAAATACCTTTGTAAGCCAGAAATAAACAGAGAAAATGAGATCCCTGCCAGGTGCTCCCTGCAGAGAAACTCAGGAGCTCTGGCACCCGCACGAGATTGCTTACAGCTGGTTCAGTGTGCCATTTGTGAGCTCCACTGGAGACAAGAGAAAAGCCCAGGAAATTTGGGGTGAAAGGGAATTTTTACCTGCCATCCTGGCATGGATGTGACATTGTGACCCACAGGCCTGCTGTTTTCTCTGAACACTGACGTCCTGGGACAAGCTGCATGACTGACTCAGACGCTGACTTCCAAACTTCAGGTCTCATGGAGCCAGAGTGAAGAAGGGTTGTCAGGTGCAGATAAGCAGGCGTCTCCCACCTAAAGCCTGCACACCTGCTCTGATTCCTGGGAGAAGGAGAGACACAAGCTTGTTTCTTAACTGGTCATTCACTTCCCTCTCAAGCTGGTCAATGCCCTTGTCCTTTTTGGAGAAACAAACATACTTTTCCAAACAGACACTCAGCTCCTCGGTTCCAAATGCACCATGAGTCGGGTTTGGTTCCCCTGGCTCCAGAGCCCAACTGGGAGGACCCTCCTGAACCATCCTGACAGCACATTACCAGCAAACCTGGGGAAAGAGGGCACAATGCTGAGTGGGGGACAGGCTCCATCAATTCTTACCACCACCCTTGAGCCTGGAGAAACAGAGACTATACAGCTCACCACTCCGTCCTGTAAAAATAAGCTGTAGTGCCTCACGTTTCAGGGTCTCTCACCGGGCACCTCCGCCCTGCCTTCAGAGCCAGCAAGCTGCACTGACTCCTCTTCAGGTGTGTTTCCCATGGCAGCTCGCCGCTGCCTCCAGTGGTGGCAAGCAGCATCGCCATGCCTTCCAGGGTATCTCACACCACGGCTCACCACTCCCTCCAGTGGCGTGAACTGGCACTGCCGGGCCTTCCATAGACTCATTTTTTTTTTGTTGTTTATTTACAGCATAACAGTGTTCATTGTTTTGGCATCACACCCAGTGCTCCATGCAGTACGTGCCCTCCCTATTAACCACCACCTGATTCCTCAAACTCCTACCCCACCCTGCCCCTCCAAAACCCTCTGGTTGTTTTTCAGAGTCCATAGTCTCTCATGGTTCATCTCCCCTTCCAGTTTCTCTCAACTCCCTCTCCTCTCCATCTCCCTATGTCCTCCGTGTTATTTGCTATGCTCCACAAATAAGTGAGACCATATGATACATGACTCTCTCTCTGCTTGACTTATTTCGCTCAGCATAATTCCTTCCAGTCCCGTCCATGTTGCTACAAAAGTTGGGTATTCATCCTTTCTGATGGAGGCATAATACTCCATTGCGTATATGTACCACATCTTCCTTATCCATTCATCCGTTGAAGGGCATCTTGGTTCTTTCCACAGTTTGGTGAGCATAGCCATTGCTACAATAAACATTGGGGTACAGATGGCCCTTCTTTTCACTACATCTGTATATTTGGGGTAAATACCCAGCAGTGCAATTGCAGGGTCATAGGGAAGCTCTATTCTTAATTTCTTGAGGAATCTCCACACTGTTCTCCAAAGTGGCTGCACTAACTTGCATTCCCACCAACAGTGTAAGAGGGTTCCCCTTTCTCCACATCCTCTCCAACAATCGTTGTTTCCTGTCTTGCTAATTTTGGCCATTCTAACTGGTGTCAGGTGGTATCTCAATGTGGTTTTCATTTGAATCTCCCTGATGGCTAGTGATGATGAACATTTTTTCATGTGTCTGATAGCCATTTGTATGTCTTCATTGGAGAAGTGTCTGTTCATATCTTCTGCCCATTTTTGGATATGATTATCTGTTTTGTGTGTGTTGAGTTTGAGAAGTTCTTTCTAGATCCTGGATATCAACCTTTTGTCTGTACTGTCATTTGCAAATATCTTCTCCCATTCCGTGGGTTGCGTTTTTGTTTGGTGGACTGTTTCCTTTGCTGTGCAGAAGCTTTTGATCTTGATGAAGTGCCAAAAGTTTATTTTCGCTTTTGTTTCCTTGGCCTTTGGAGACATATCTTGAAAGAAGTTGCTGTGGCTGCTATCGAAGAGGTTACTGCCTATGTTCTCCTCTAGGATTCTGATGGATTCCTGTCTCATGATGAGGTCTTTTATCCATTTCGAGTGTAAGAGAATGGTTGAGTTTCATTATTCTACATATAGCTGTCCAGTTTTCCCAGCACCATTGATTGAAGAGACTGTCTTTTTTTCCATTGAATATTTTTTCCTGTTTTGTCGAAGATTATTTCACCGTGGAGTTGAGGGTCCATATCTGGGCTCTCCACTCTGTTCCACTGGTCTATGTGTCTGTTTTTATGCCAGGACCACGCTGTCTTGGTGATCACAGCTTTGTAGTAAAGCTTGAAATCGGGTAACGTGATGCCGCCAGTTTTGTTTTTGTTTTTCAACATTGCCTTAGCAATTCGGGGTCTCTTCTGATTCCATACAAATTTTAGGATTATTGGCTCCAGCTCTTTGAAAAATACCTGTGGAATTTTGATCGGAATGGCATTAAAAGCATAGATTGCTCTAGGCAGTATAAACATTTTAACAATGTTTATTCTTCCAATCTAAGAGCATGGAATTGTCTTCCATCTTTTTGGGTCTTCTTCAGTTTCTTTCATGAGTGTTCTGTAGTTCCTCGAGTACAGGTCCTTTACCTCTTTGGTTAGGTTTATTCCCAGGTATCTTATGGTTCTTGGTGCTCTAGTAAATGGAATAGATTCTCTAAATTCCCTTTCTGTATTTTCATTGTTAGTGTATAAGAAAGCCACTGATTTCTGTACATTGACTTTGTATCCTGCCACGTTACTGAATTGCTGTATGAGTCTAGTAGTTTGGGGGTGGAGTCTTTGGGGTTTTCCATATAAAAAATCATGTCATCTGCGAAGAGAGAGAGTTTGACTTCTTCCTTGCCAATTTGGATACCTTTTATTTCTCTTTGTTGTCTGATTGCCGTTGCTAGGACTTCTAATACTATGTTGAACAAGAGTGGTGAGAGTGGGCATCCAAGCCCATTAGAATAACGTCAGACCTTTTCACAGAGACCTGGCAAGCCAGGAAGGGCTGGCAAAATATATTCAGAGTACTAAATGAGAAGAACATGCAACCAAGAATACTCTATCCGGCAAGACTGACATTTAAAATGGATGGAGAGATAAAGAGTTTCCAAGACCGGCAAGGCTTAAAAGACTATGCAACCACCAAGCCCACACTGCAGGAAATATTAAGGGGGGTCCTATAAAAGAGAAAAAATCCCAAGGATATCATTGAACAGAAATATAGAAACAATCTACAGACAGAAAGACTTCAAAGGCAACATGACATGAATCAAAACCTATCTCTCAATAATCACTCTCAATGTGAATGGCCTAAATGCGCCCATAAAACGACACAGGGTTGCAGATTGGATAAAACGACAGGACCCATCCATATGTTGTCTACAAGAGACCCATTTTGAACCTAAGGATACACCCAGACTGAAAGTGAACGGATGGAGAAGCATCTTTCATGCCAATGGGCCTCAAAAGAAGGCCGGGGGTAGCGATTCTCATATCAGATAAATTAGATTTTAAACTAAAGACTGTAGTCAGAGATACAGAAGGACACTCCAAAATTCTTAAAGGGACTATCCGCCAAGATGATCTAACCATTGTGAATATCTATGCCCCCAATATGGGAGAACCCAATTCCATAACAAAACTATTAATCAAGATAAAAAGTCATATTGATATGAATACAATAATAGTAGGAGATCTTCATACGCCTCTCTCAGAAATAGACAGATCATCGAAGCAGAAAATTAAAAAAGAAATAAGAGCATTGAATGAAACATTGGACCAGATGGACCTCATAGACATATACAGAACATTCCACCCTAAAACAACAGAATACTCGTTCTTCTCAAGTGCACATGGAACCTTCTCCAGAATAGACCACATACTGCGTCACAAGGATTGAGGATGCCTGATACTCATGCTGGGAATCTGCCTGCCACGCAGGGCACCGCTGTGCTGTTTGGAGCTGCGCTGAACCCTCAGAGCTGGAGAAACTTCCATGCACCCCTGAAGTCACCCCCAGGTTATGCGAACGTCTGGACACACACCTAGAGGCTAAGGCCCCGTCTGACACCTGACCTCAACTCAGCGCACCAGGGCACCTGCCTCAGCACTGGCATATCAGGTCTACCATGGCCCTAGGCCTTAACCCTATCCCTAATTTCGGTTTTCAGGTATCATCCCCAAGAGTCCTGATCCCAAGACCCCAAGATTAAAGAATCCTGAGTGACACCCCAGGACTCTGTCCACCATGCAGGAGGAAACCATGCTGTTTGGAGCTGTGTCAAATCCTCAGAGCGGGAGAAACCTGCATGGTTCACCTGAGGCTATCCCCCACCCTCTGCGCACTATTGGGCCACAAATGCGGAGGCTGGCACTCAGCCTGCCTACCACCCAGGAGGAAACCGTGCCATTTGAAACTGAGTAGAACACTCAGAGTGGGAGAAACTGCATGCCTCCCTGAGCACAACCCCCTCCTTCAGCGGTCCCCTGGCCACAAACCTGGACCCTCTCATGCCACCGGACCTCTGCCCTCAATTCATCCCCCTGGGATCCCTTCTCAGTGCCAGCAAATTGGGCCTGCCATGCCCCTGACCCTAACTTTAACCCTAGGTTGCATTTTCAGTCTTCATCCCCAGAGGCTGGTCCCCCAATTCCTCCATATTTGGACCCCTGAGCCACAACACAGTACTCTGTCTGCCACCCAGGAGGAAACCGTTTTGTTTGGAGCTGCACAGAACCATCGGAACGGGAGAAATCTTCATGCTCCCTGAAGCCATGTCCACCTTCGGCCACCCCCCCAGGCACAAACCCAGGTCGTAATGCACCACCTGACCATGGCCCCCAACTCAGTACCCCAGACATCTAGCCTCAGCACCAGCAGATCAGGCCAGCCATGCCCCTGTGCTCTTTTCCAAGCCCTAGGTTGTGTTTTCAGTCTTCTGTCCTCTGATGATTGACACCAAAGCTCCGCTGATGGGTTACACCTGAACTATACCAGAATATTTCTTGGCCCCCTGAGGCTATCCCACTTTCAGCACCCCCCGTTCACACTTGGATCTTAACACTCACACTGACCCACGTCCTCAACTCTGCTCCCCAGGTCACTCCTCTCAGGGTGGCATATTGAGACTGACATGACCCTCAGCCCTAACCAAAACTTAGTACATTTTCTGTCTTGTGTCCCAAGAATACAGGTACCAAAGCCCCACATATGTGGGGCCCCTGAGAAATGCCAGAGGACTCTGTCTTCAACCCAGCAGGAAACAGTAGAATTGGAACTCTGCCAAGGACTGAGAGCAGGAGAAATCTGCCTTTCCCCCCATGGCCACCAACCCGGAGCCTGACTCAGACTGACCCATGTTCTCTACTCAGTCCCCGTGAGAGCTCTGCACAGCACCAGCAAATCAGGCCTGTTATGTTGCTGGGACCTAGCCCTAACCCCAGGTTGGGGTTTCATGCTCTGACCCCAGAGGACTGGTGCCCAAGACCCACGGATGGGGACCCCTGAGCAATATTTGAGATCTCTGCCTGCCACCCAGAAGGAAACCATACCATTTGGAACTCTGCAAAGGATTCTGAGCAGGAGAAATCTGCCATGCACCACTGAGTTCACCCAGAGTCAGCAGCTGGACACAAACCTGAACCTGACACTTACTCTATCCATCCCTCTGTACTCAGACCTCTGGATAGCTTGCCACACCACCATCAGATTGGGCCTGCCGTGCTCCTAACCCCTAACTGAAGCTTAGTTTGTGTTCTGAGCATTCAATTCCTAGGGGCCTGGCTCCCTACCCCATGGACTGGGGTCACCTTAGCCATACCACAGGACTCATCCTAACACACAGGAGGAAAGCGTGCCATGTAGACCTCTAGAAAGTATTCAAAGCAGGATAAAATGCCTGCCCATCTGAGCCTATACCAGCAAACCCCCAATTTCAGTGGCCTCGAGGTCACAAACCCTGTGCCTGACCAGAACCAGAACACTCATCCTTAATTCCAGCCTCTAGGAACCACACACACTGTCAGCTGTTTGGGCCTGCAATGTCCTTTGGCCCTAACTCTATCCCTAGCTTGGGTTCTCATGTCTCTGTCCCTTAAGGGTGGGCTCCAAAGCCCTAGGATTTGGGGATGCCTGAGCAATACCACAGGACTCAGCCTCACACCCAGATGGAAATGTTTCCATAATGGACTCCAGTAAGTATATAGGTCAGTATAGATATGAAGGCCCATCTGTGTCCATCCCAGTGAATTCCCACATTCAAGGGCTCATGGATTGAAACCCTGAGCCGGACACTCACCCTGACCCATGTCCTCAACTCAGCCCTCCAGGATGCTCACCACACGGTTGGCAATTCAGACCTTCCATTTTCCTAGGTCCTAACCCTAACCCTATTTGGAGTTCTGAGAGGTCCATCTGTAGAGGCCTGGATCCCAAGCCCCGGGTATTGGGAACACTTTAGCAAAACCAGAGGATCAGCCCGCCACACAAAAGGAAACTCCTTTTTTTACTCCAGACTGGATTCAGAGCATGAGACATCTGAATGCAAACCTGAGACAATGTCAATGAACCTACACTTCCATCCACCCTCTGAAGACAATCCCTGAGCTTGATACACACCCTAAATCTCCATTGTATCTCAGACCTTGTGAAAATCTCCACAGTTCTGGCTGATTGTATCTTCTAGGCTTCTGGGCCTTAATCCAACAGAAGGTCTAGACATGGGCGAAAACATGAACAGATATTTCTCCAATGATGACACGCATGTGACCAACAGATATATACATAAATGTTCTATATCACATGGCTTCTGGGAAATGCAAATCTAAACCACATTGAGGTGTCCTATCACACCAGGCAGAATGTCTAAAGTTAACAGGACATGAAACCACAAATATTGGTGAGGATGCAGAGAATGGAGAACCCTCCTACACTCCTGGTTGGAATGCAGACTGTTATATCCACTCTGGAAAATAGTATGGGGTTTCCTCAAGAAGTTAAAATAAAGTTACCCTAAAACACAGCACTTGCACTACAGGGCTTTTACCACAAAAATAGAGATGTAGGGGAAAGAACTGGCACCTGCACCCCAGTGTTCATTGCAACAATATCCACTCTAGATAAACTATGGAAAGAACCCAGATATCTATGGACAGAGGAATGGATAAAGAAGATGTGGTTCATATATTCAATGGAATATTCCTCAGCCATCAGAAAGGATGAATACTTACCATCACATCAACCTGGATGGGTCTGGAAGATATTATGCTGAGTAAAATATGTCAATGAAAGAAACACAATTATGATAGGGTTTCACTCATATGTGAAATATCAGAAACAGGGCAGAGAACCATAGGCAAAGGAAGGGGAAACAGAATGGGAAGTCATCAGAGATGGGGAAAAAACCATGATAGACTCTTAACTATAGCAACCAACTGAGGGTTGCTGGATGGGGGGTGGGGGGGGTAACTGGGGTGATGGGCATTAAGGAGGGCACGTGATGCAATACACATCTGATATATTATTTAACACTACATCTGAAAATAATGATGTATGATAAGTTGGCTCATTGAATTCAAATAAAAAATGAGAGAACTCAAATAAACTACCCTAACAATTTGTATGGAATCACAAAAGATACTGAACAACCAGCACAATGTTATGAAGAAAAAGAAAGCTGGAGGCATCACAATTCCATATTTCATATTATACTACAAAGCTGCATTCATCCTCACAGTATGGGACTGGCAAAAAAAAAAAAAAATACACACAGTGACCAAGGAAATGGAATAGAAGCTCAGACATCAACCCACAATCACGTGCCCAATTAATCTTCTGCAAAACAGGCAAAACTATTAAAAGGGAAGAGGACAGTCTCTACAACAAATGGTGTTGGGAAAACTGAACAGCTATGCACAAAACAATGAAATTAGACTGCTTTCTTACACCATATGGACAAATAAACTCAAAACAGTTTCAAGACCTCAATGTGAGACCTTAAATCATAAAAATCCTACAAGAGGGCACAGACAGTAACTTCTCTGACATGAACCATACATTTAATAGACACGCCTCCTAAGGCAAAGGAAACAAAAGCAAAAATAAACTACTAGAGTTCCATCAATATAAAAACTTACCGCACAGCAGAACAACAATGAAAATGTAATAAATAGAATACAACGTACTTAATAGGAGAAGATGTTTGCAAATATCATGTGCAATAAAGGGGTAGTGTCCAAAATATGTAGAACTGATACAACGCAACAACCAAAAAACAAAAAATCCAATTAAAAAATAGACAGAAGACATGAACAGACATTGCTCCAAAGAAGACATACAGATGGCCAACAGTCACGTGAGAAGATGTTCACATCAGCCATCAACAGGAAAATTCAAATGAAAAGGTTCATGAGATATTACCTCATATTATCAGAATGGCTAACAGCACCAGCACAAGAAAACAAATGTTGGGAGGATGTGGGTAATAGGGAACCCTCTTGCACTGTGGTGGGAATGCTAGCTGCTGCAGTCCTTGTGGAAAACATTATCACTGTTCCTCAAAACGTTAAATATTAGAACTACCTTATAATCCAGCAATCACACTACCGGGTGATTACCCGACGAATATGAGAACAGTAACTCAAAAGGATACATGTGCCCCTATGTTTCTTGCAACATTAATTACAATATTACAATATGGAAACAATCCAAGTATTTCTTGAAAACTTGATAAATGAGATAATAAATGTACACACACACACACACACACATACACACACAGTGGGAAATTACTCAGCCATAAAAAATGAAATCTTGCCATTTGCAGACACATGGATGGAGCTAGAGAATACTATCCTAAGTGAAATCAGTCAGTCAGAGAAAGACAAAGGCCTTTGGATGTCACTCTTCCATGGAATTTAGGAAACAAACATACATAAATAAAGGAGAAAGAAGATACAAAACAAAAACCGACTCAGTGGTTACCAGAGTGGAAGTGGATGGAGGGATGAGTGATATAGATGACGGGGTCTAAGAGTACAATTTTCTTTTTTTTTTTATTTGTTTATTTTCAGCATAACAGTGTTCACTGTTTTTGCACCACACCCAGTGCTCCATGCAGTACATGCCCTCCCTATTACCCACCACCTGGTTCCTCAACCTCCCAACCCCCTGCCTTCCAAAACACTCAGGTTGTTTTTCAGAGTCCATAGTCTCTCATGGTTCATCTCCCCTTCGAGTTTCCCTCAACTCCCTCTCCTCTCCATCTCCCCATGTCCTCCGTGTTCTTTGTTATGCTCCACAAATAAGGGAGACCATATGATATTTGACTCTCTCTGCTTGACTTATTTCACTCAGCATAATCTCTTCGAGTCCCGTCCATGTTGCTACAAAAGTTGGGTATTCATCCTTTCTGGTGGAGGCATAATACTCCATTGTGTATATGAACCACATCTTCCTTATCCATTCATCCGTTGAAGGGCATCTTGGTTCTTTCCACAGTTTGGCGACCATGGCCATTGCTGCAAAAAACATTGGGGTACAGATGGCTCTTCTTTTCACTCCATCTGTATCTTTGGGGTAAATACCCATCAGTGTAATTGCAGGGTCATAGGGAAGCTCTATTTTTAATTTCTTGAGTCATCTGCACACTGTTCTCCAAAGTGGCTGCACTAAATTGGAGTCTGACCAACAGTGTAACAGGGTTCCCCTTTTCAACATCCATCCAACACATGTTATTTCCTGTCTTCCTAATTTTGGACATTCTATCTGGTGTCACGTGGTATCTCAATGTAGTTTAAATTAGAATCTCCCTGATGGCAAGGCAGACGCCTCCCTCTGCACAGATTCTGGGGGTCCCTCCTTGGCGGTGGCAGCTGGGGCCGGGCCTGCCACGAAATCCGGGCCCGGACCCAGGCCTGCTTGTTCAGACTTCCACTGCCAGGGGCCTGTACCTCGGGGCATCACCCGGGATCCTGAGTCCCGTGCCACAAGTCCACCACCGTCCCAGCGCCAACGGTGCCTTTCTCGGCTGCGTCCCAGCCGAGGAATGAGAGATCAAAGCGATCCCCACAGAGGCAAGACCCCACAACGGGCGCCCTGGCGACCCGCCACGGCGAAGGCGGACGCCCGGCCACAGCCCCTCCATCAACTCTGCTTGGGGGAAAACGCCATGGCGCCGTGGCTGCCGACCGCGCCCCATCGTCACGGCTCATTTTCCGGGTGGCCGCAACATACCCCGAGCAAGAAGGGCCCTGGGCCACGCAGAACAAGGCGGTCCCCAGGGTGGCCCAACGCCGGCCCATTCTCACGAGCGTTCTGCCCAAATCGATCCCGATTTGGGCAGAACGCTCGTGAGAATTGGCCGGACAAGGCCTGGCGAACACACTTCGGGCACCACGGGGCTGCAGGGCCGGCAACACGGGGCCGCAGGGCCGCCCCCCCGGGGCCGTGTCCGGGATCGCGTGTCGTCGCTTTCTGGCACCGCCAGGAGAAGCTCCGGGAGGCGGGCCCCGGGGAGGCCGACGCCTCCCGCTCCTCAGCCTCCGGGGGTCCCCTCCATGGCGCCGGCAGCTGGGGCCGGGCCAGCCCCGAAAGCCGGGCCCGGGCCGGGCCTGCTTGCTCAGGCTTCCGTTGCCAGGGGCCTGAGCCTGGGGGCCTCCCCATGCGGAACCCTGAGTCCCCCACCACGAGTCCCCCGACCGTCCCGGCGACAACGGCACCTTTCGCGGCTTCGTCCTAGCCGCGGAGTGAGAGACCAGTCCGTTTCCACACAGAGGCCAGCCCCCTCCAGGGGCGCCCCGGCCGCCCGCCACGGCGGAGGCGGACGCCCGGCCATGGCGCCTCCATGCACTCTGCTCGGGGAAAACTCCCCGGCGCCGCGGCTGCCGGCCGCGCCCCATCGTCGCGGCTCGTTTTCCAGGTGGCCGCAACATGCCCCGAGCGAGAAAGGGCCCTGCTCCACGCGGAACTGGGCGCTGACCAGGGCTGCCCAACGCCGGCCAATTCTCACGAGCGTTCTCCCAAATCGATCCCAATTTGGGAAGAACGCTCGTGAGAATTGGCCGGAAAACGCCCGGCGAACACACTTCGGGCACCACAGGGCCGCAGGGCGGCCCCCCCGGGGCCCTGTCCGGGATCGCGTGTCGTCGCGTTCCGGCACCGCCGGGAGGAGCTCCGGGAGGCGTGCCCCGGGGAGGCCGTCGCGTCCTGCTCCTCAGCCTTCGGGGGTCCCTTCCCTGGCGCCGGCAGCTGGGGCGGGGCCAGCCCCGAAAGCCGGGCCGGGCCCGGGCCTGCCTGCACAGCCTTCCGTTGCCAGGGGCCTGAGCCTGGGGGCCTCCCCATGGGGAACCCTGAGTCCGGCGCGACGAGTCCCGCGACCGTCCCGGCGACATCGGCACCTTTCGCGGCTTCGTCCTAGCCGCGGAGTGAGAGATCAGTCCGTTTCCCCACAGAGGCCAGCCACCTCCAGGGGCGACCCGGCCGCCCGCCACGTCGGAGGCGGACGCCCGGTACGGCGCCTCCATCCACTCTGCTCGGGGAAAACTCCCCGGCGCCGCGGCTGACGACCGCGCCCCATCGTCGCGGCTCGTTATCCGGGTGGCCGCGACATGCCCCGAGCGAGAAAGGGCCCTGCTCCACGCGGAACTGGGCGCTGACCAGGGCTACCCAACGCCGGCCAATTCTCACGAGCGTTCTGCCCAAATCGATCCCGATTTGGGCAGAACGCTCGTGAGAATTGGCCGGAAAACGCCCGGCGAACACACTTCGGGAACCACAGGGCCGCAGGGCGGCCCCCCCGGGGCCCTGTCCGGGATCGCGGGTCATCGCGTTCCGGCACCGCCGGGAGGAGCTCCGGGAGGCGGGCCCCGGGGAGGCCGACGCCTCCCGCTCCTCAGCCTCCGGGGGTCCCCACCCTGGCGCCGGCAGCCGGGGCCGGGCCAGCCCCGAAAGCCGGGCCCGGGCCCGGGCCTGCTTGCTCAGCCTTCCGTTGCCAGGGGCCTGAGCCTGGGGGCCTCCCCATGGGGAACACTGTGTCCCACGCCCTGAGTCCCCCGACCGTCACGGCGACAACGGCACCTTTCGCGGCTTCGTCCTAGCCGCGGAGTGAGAGACCAGTCCGTTTCCCCACAGAGGCCAGCCCCCTCCAGGGGCGCCCCGGCCGCCCGCCACGGCGGAGGCGTACGCCTGGCCACGCGCCTCCATGCACTCTGCTCGGGGAAAACTCCCCGGCGCCGCGGCTGCCGGCCGCGCCCCATCGTCGCGGCACGTTTTCCGGGTTGCCGCGACATGCCCCGTGCGAGAAAGGGCCCTGCTCCACGCGGAACTGCGCGCTGACCAGGGCTGCCCAACGCCGGCCAATTCTCAGGAGCGTTCTGCCCAAATCGCTCCCGATTTGGGCAGAACGCTCTTGAGAATTGGCCGGAAAACGCCCGGCGAACACACTTCGGGCACCAGAGGGACGCAGGGCGGCCCCCCCGAGGCCCTGTCCGGGATCGCGTGTCGTCGCGTTTCGGCACCGCCGGGAGGAGCTCCGGGAGGCGGGCCCGGGGAGGCCGACGCCTCCCGCTCCTCAGCCTCCGGGGTCCCCTCCCTGGCGCCGGCAGCTGGGGCCGGGCCAGCCTCGAAAGCCGGGCCCGGGCCCGGGCCTGCTTGCTCAGCCTTCCGTTGCCAGGGAACTGAGCCTGGGGGCCTCCCCATGGGGAACCCTGTGTCCCACGCCACGAGTCCCCCGACCGTCCCGGCGACAACGGCACCTTTCGCGGCTTCGTCCTAGCCGCGGAGTGAGAGACCAGTCCGTATCCCCACAGAGGCCAGCCCCCTCCAGGGGCGCCCCGGCCGCCCGCCACGGCGGAGGAGGACGCCCGGCCACGGCGCCTCCATGCACTCTGCTCGGGGAAAACTCCCCGGCGCCGCGGCTGCAGGCCGCGTC
The DNA here is from genome assembly GCF_922984935.1 of Meles meles. Taxonomy (NCBI): domain Eukaryota; kingdom Metazoa; phylum Chordata; class Mammalia; order Carnivora; family Mustelidae; genus Meles; species Meles meles. The sequence continues at coordinate 99,094 of NW_025721271.1, read as the reverse complement.
CCATCGTCGCGGCTCGTTTTCCGGGTGGCCGCAACATGCCCCGAGCGAGAATGGGCCCTGATCCACGCGGAACTGGGCGCTGACCAGGGCTGCCCAACGCCGCCAATTCTCACGAGCGTTCTGCCCAAATCGATCCCGATTTGGGCAGAACGCTCATGAGAATTGGCCGGAAAAAGCCCGGCGAACACACTTCGGGTACGACAGGGCCGCAAGGCGGCAGCCCCGGGGCCCTGTCCGGGATCGCGTGTCATCGCGTTCCGGCACCGCCAGGAGGAGCTCCGGGAGGCGGGCCCCGGGGAGGCCGAAGCCTCCCGCTCCTCAGCCTCAGGGGGTTCCCACCCTGGCGTCGGCAGCCGGGGCCGGGCCAGCCCCGAAAGCAGGGCCCAGCCCGGGCCTGCTTGCTCAGCCTTCCGTTGCCAGGGGCCTGAGCCTGGGGGCCTCCGCATGGGGAACCCTGAGTCCCGCGCGACGAGTCCCCCCGACCGTCCCGGCGACGACGGCACCTTTCGCGGCTTCGTCCCAGCCGTGGAGTGAGAGATCACTCCATTCCCCCACAGAAGCCAGCCCCCTCCACGGGCGCCCCGGCCGCCCGCCACGGCGGAGGCGGACGCCCGGCCACGGCGCCTCCATCCACTCTGCTCGGGGAAAACTCCCCGGCGCCGGGGCCGCCGGCCGCGCCCCATCGTCGCGGCTCGTTTTCCGGGTGGCCGCGCCATGCCCCGAGCGAGAAAGGGCCCTGCTCCACGCGGCCCTGGGCGCTGACCAGGGCTGCCCAACGCCGGCCAATTCTCACGAGCATTCTGCCCAAATCGATCCCGATTTGGGCAGAACGCTCGTGAGAATTGGCCGGAAAACGCCCGGCGAACACACTTCGGGCACCAGAGGGCCGCAGGGCCGCCCCCCCGGGGCCCTGTCCGGGATCGCGTGTCGTCGCGTTCCGGCACCGCCGGGAGGAGCTACGGGAGGCGGGCCCCGGGGAGGCCAACGCCTCCCGCTCCTCAGCCTCCGGGGGTCCCCTCCCTGGCGCCGGCCGCTGGGGCCGGGCCAGCCCCGAAAGCCGGGCCCGGGCCCGGGCCTGCTTGCTCAGCCTTCCGTTGCCAGGGGCCTGAGCCTGGGGGCCTCCGCATGGGGAACCCTGAGTCCCGCGCGACGAGTCCCCCCGACCGTCCCGGCGACGACGGCACCTTTCGCGGCTTCGTCCCAGCCGTGGAGTGAGAGATCACTCCGTTCCCCCACAGAAGCCAGCCCCCTCCACGGGCGCCCCGGCCGCCCGCCACGGCGGAGGCAGACGCCTGGTCACGGCGCCTCCATCCACTCTGCTCGGGGAAAACTCCCCGGCGCCGGGGCCGCTGGCCGCGCCCCATCGTCGCGGCTCTTTTTCCGGGTAGCCGCGCCATGCCCCGAGCGAGAAAGGGCCCTGTTCCACGCGGCCCTGGGCGCTGACCAGGGCTGCCCAACGCCGGCCAATTCTCACGAGCGTTCTGCCCAAATCGATCCCGATTTGGGCAGAACGCTCGTGAGAATTGGCCGGAAAACGCCCGGCGAACACACTTCGGGCACCAGAGGGCCGCAGGGCCGCCCCCCCGGGGCCCTGTCCGGGATCGCGTGTCGTCGCGTTCCGGCACCGCCAGGAGGAGCTCCGGGAGGCGGGCCCCGGGGAGGCCGACGCCTCCCGCTCCTCAGCCTCCGGGGGTCCCCTCCCTGGCGCCGGCCGCTGGGGCCGGGCCAGCCCCGAAAGCCGGGCCCGGGCCTGGGCCTGCTTGCTCAGCCTTCCGTTGCCAGGGGCCTGAGCCTGGGGGCCTCCGCATGGGGAACCCTGAGTCCCGCGCCACGAGTCCCCCCGACCGTCCCGGCGAACACGGCACCTTTCGCGGCTTCGTCCCAGCCGTGGAATGAGAGATCACTCCGTTCCCCCACAGAGGCCAGCCCCCTCCACGGGCGCCCCGGCCGCCCGCCACGGCGGAGGCGGACGCCCGGTCACGGCGCCTCCATCCACTCTGCTCGGGGAAAACTCCCCGGCGCCGGGGCCGCCGGCCGCGCCCCATCGTCGCGGCTCGTTTTCCGGGTGGCCGCGCCATGCCCCGAGCGAGAAAGGGCCCTGCTCCACGCGGCCCTGGGCGCTGACCAGGGCTGCCCAACGCCGGCCAATTCTCACGAGCGTTCTGCCCAAATCGATCCCGATTTGGGCAGAACGCTCGTGAGAATTGGCCGGAAAACGCCCGGCGAACACACTTCGGGCACCAGAGGGCCGCAGGGCCGCCCCCCCCGGGGCCCTGTCCGGGATCGCGTGTCGTCGCGTTCCGGCACCGCCAGGAGGAGCTCCGGGAGGCGGGCCCCGGGGAGGCCGACGCCTCCCGCTCCTCAGCCTCCGGGGGTCCACTCCCTGGCGCCGGCCGCTGGGGCCGGGCCAGCCCCGAAAGCCGGGCCCGGGCCCGGGCCTGCTTGCTCAGCCTTCCGTTGCCAGGGGCCTGAGCCTGGGGTCCTCCGCATGGGGAACCCTGAGTCCCGCGCCACGAGTCCCCCCGACCGTCCCGGCGACGACGGCACCTTTCGCGGCTTCGTCCCAGCCGTGGAGTGAGAGATCACTCCGTTCCCCCACAGAGGCCAGCCCCCTCCACGGGCGCCCCGGCCGCCCGCCACGGCGGAGGCGGACGCCCGGCCACGGCGCCTCCATCCACTCTGCTCGGGGAAAACTCCCCGGCGCCGGGGCCGCCGGCCGCGCCCCGTCGTCGCGGCTCGTTTTCCGGGTGGCCGCGCCATGCCCCGAGCGAGAAAGGGCCCTGCTCCACGCGGCCCTGGGCGCTGACCAGGGCTGCCCAACGCCGGCCAATTCTCACGAGCGTTCTGCCCAAATCGATCCCGATTTGGGCAGAACGCTCGTGAGAATTGGCCGGAAAACGCCCGGCGAACACACTTCGGGCACCAGAGGGCCGCAGGGCCGCCCCCCCCGGGGCCCTGTCCGGGATCGCGTGTCGTCGCGTTCCGGCACCGCCAGGAGGAGCTCCGGGAGGCGGGCCGCGCGGAGGCCGACGCCTCCCGCTCCTCAGCCTCCGGGGGTCACCTCCCTGGCGCCGGCCGCTGGGGCCGGGCCAGCCCCGAAAGCCAGGCCCGGGCCCGGGCCTGCTTGCTCAGCCTTCCGTTGCCAGGGGCCTGAGCCTGGGGGCCTCCGCATGGGGAACCCTGAGTCCCGCGCCACGAGTCCCCCGACCGTCCCGGCGACGACGGCACCTTTCGCGGCTTCGTCCCAGCCGTGGAGTGAGAGATCACTCCGTTCCCCCACAGAGGCCAGCCCCCTCCACGGGCGCCCCGGCCGCCCGCCACGGTGGAGGCGGACGCCCGGCCACGGCGCCTCCATCCACTCTGCTCGGGGAAAACTCCCCGGCGCCGGGGCCGCCGGCCGCGCCCCATCGTCGCGGCTCGTTTTCCGGGTGGCCGCGACATGCCCCGAGCGAGAAAGGGCCCTGCTCCACGCGAAAGTGGGCGCTGACCAGGGCTGCCCAATGCTGGCCAATTCTCACGAACGTTCTGCCCATATCGATCCCGATTGGGCAGAACGCTCGTGAGAATTGGCCGGAAAACGCCCGGCGAACACACTTCGGGCACCACAGGGCGCAGGGCCGCCCCCCCGGGGCCCTGTCCAGGATCGAGGGTCGTCGCGTTCCGGCACCGCCAGGAGGAGCTCCGGGAGGCGGGCCCCGGGGAGGCCGACGCCTCCCGCTCCTCAGCCTCCGGGGGTCCCCTCCCTGGCTCCAGCCGCCGGGGCCGGGCCAGCCCCGGAAGCCGGGCCCGGGCCCGGGCCTGCTTGCTCAAACTTCCGTTGCCAGGGGCCTGAGCCTGGGGGCCTCCGCATGGGGAACCCTGAGTCCCGCGCCACGAGTCCCCCCGACCGTCCCGGCGACAACGGCACCTTTCGCGGCTTCGTCCCAGCCGTGGAGTGAGAGATCACTCCGTTCCCCCCCAGAGGCCAGCCCCCTCCACGGGCGCCCCGGCCGCCCGCCACGGCGGAGTGGGAAGCCCGGCCACGGCGCCTCCATCCACTCTGCTCGGGGAAAACTCCCCGGCGCTGGGGCCGCCGGCCGCGCCCCATATGTGCGGCTCGTTTTCCGGGTGGCCGCGACATGCCCCGAGTGAGAAAGGGCCCTGCTCCACGTGGCCCTGGGCGCTGACCAGGGCTGCCCAACGCCGGCCAATTCTCACGAGCGTTCTGCCCAAATCGATCCCGATTTGGGCAGAACGCTCGTGAGAATTGGCCGGAAAACGCCCGGTGAACACACTTCGGGCACCAGAGGGCCGCAGGGCCGCCCCCACGGGGCCCTGTCCGGGATCGCGTGTCGTCGCGTTCTGGCACCGCCAGGAGGAGCTCTGGGAGGCGGGACCCGTGGAGCCCGACGCCTCCCGCACCTCAGCCTTCGGGGTTCCCCTCCCTGGCGCCGGCCGGCGGGGCCGGGCCAGCCCCGGAAGCCGGGCCCGGTCCCGGGCCTGCTTGCTCAGCCTTCCGTTGCCAGGGGCCTGAGCCTGGGGGCCTCCGCATGGGGAACCCTGAGTCCCGCGCCACGAGTCCCCCCGACCGTCCCGGCGAAAACGGCACCTTTCGCGGCTTCGTCCCAGCCGTGGAGTGAGAGATCACTCCGTTCCCCCACAGAGGCCAGCCCCCTCCACGGGCGCCCCGGCCGCCCACCACGGCGGAGGCGGAAGCCCGGCCACGGCGCCTCCATGCACTCAGCTCGGGGAAAGTCCCCGGCGCCGGGGCCGCCGGCCACGGCCCATCGTCGCGGCTCGTTTTCCGGGTGGCCGCGACATGCCACGAGCGAGGAAGGGCCCTGCTCCACGCGGCACTGGGCGCTGACCAGGGCTGCCCAACGCCGGCCAATTCTCACGAGCGTTCTGCCCAAATCGATCCCGATTTGGGCAGAACGCTCGTGAGAATTGGCCGGAAAACGCCCGGCGAACACACTTCGGGCACCAGAGGGCCGCAGGGCGGCACCCCTGGGGCCCTGTCCGGGATCGCGTGTCGTCGCGTTCCGGCACCGCCAGGAGGAGCTCCGGGAGGCGTGCCGCGTGGAGGCCGACGCCTCCCGCTCCTCAGCCTCCGGGGGTCCCCTCCCTGGCGCCGGCAGCTGGGGCCGGGCCAGCCCCGAAAGCCGGGCCTGGGCCCGGGCCTGCTTGCTCAGCCGTCCGTTGCCAGGGGCCTGAGCCTGGGGGCCTCCCCATGGGGAACCCTGAGTCCCGCGCCACGAGTCCCCCGACCGTCCCGGCGACAACGGCACCTTTCGCGGCTTCGTCCTAGCCGCGGAGTGAGAGACCAGTCCGTTTCCCCACAGAGGCCAGCCCCCTCCAGGGGCGCCCCGGTCGCCCGCCACGGCGGAGGCGGACGCCCGGCCACGGCGCCTCCATCCACTCTGCTCGGGGAAAACTCCCCGGCGCCGCGGCTGCCGGCCGCGCCCCATCGTCGCGGCTCGTTTTCCCGGGTGGCCGCGACATGCCCCGAGCGAGAAAGGGCCCTGCTCCACGCGGAACTGGGCGCTGACCAGGGCTGCCCAACGCCGGCCAATTCTCACGAGCGTTCTGCCCAAATCGATCCCGGTTTGGGCAGAACGCTCGTGAGAATTGGCCGGAAAACGCCCGGCGAACACACTTCGGGCACCACAGGGCCGCAGGGCGGCACCCCCGGGGCCCTGTCCGGGATCGCGTGTCGTCGCGTTCCGGCACCGCCAGGAGGAGCTCCGGGAGGCGTGCCGCGGGGAGGCCGACGCCTCCCGCTCCCCAGCCTCCGGGGGTCCCCTCCCTGGCGCCGGCAGCTGGGGCCGGGGCAGCCCCGAAAGCCGGGCCCGGGCCCGGGCCTGCTTGCTCAGCCTTCCGTTGCCAGGGGCCTGAGCCTGGGGGCCTCCCCATGGGGAACCCTGAGTCCCGCGCCACGAGTCCCCCGACCGTCCCGGCGACAACGGCACCTTTCGCGGCTTCGTCCTAGCCGCGGAGCGAGAGACCAGTCCGTTTCCCCACAGAGGCCAGCCCCCTCCAGGGGCGCCCCGGCCGCCCCCCACGGCAGAGGCGGACGCCCGGCCACGGCGCCTCCATCCACTCTGTTCGGGGAAAACTCCCTGCGCCGCGGCTGCCGGCCGCGCCCCATCGTCGCGGCTCGTTTTCCGGGTGGCCGCGACATACCCCGAGCGAGAAAGGGCCCTGCTCCACGCGGAACTGGGCGCTGACCAGGGCTGCCCAACGCCGGCCAATTCTCACGAGCGTTCTGCCCAAATCGATCCCGATTTGGGCAGAACGCTCGTGAGAATTGGCCGGAAAACGCCCGGCGAACACACTTCGGGCACCACAGGGCCGCAGGGCGGCACCCCCGGGGCCCTGTCCGGGATCGCGTGTCGTCGCGTTCCGGCACCGCCAGGAGGAGCTCCGGGAGGCGTGCCGCGGGGAGGCCGACGCCTCCCGCTCCTCAGCCTCCAGGGGTCCCCTCCCTGGCGCCGGCAGCTGGGGCCGGGGCAGCCCCGAAAGCCGGGCCCGGGCCCGGGCCTGCTTGCTCAGCCGTCCGTTGCCAGGGGCCTGAGCCTGGGGGCCTCGCCATGGGGAACCCTGAGTCCCGCGCCACGAGTCCCCCGACCGTCCCGGCGACAACGGCACCTTTCGCGGCTTCGTCCTAGCCGCGGAGCGAGAGACCAGTCCGTTTCCCCACAGAGGCCAGCCCCCTCCAGGGGCGCCCCGGTCGCCCGCCACGGCGGAGGCGGACGTCCGGCCACGGCGCCTCCATCCACTCTGCTCGGGGAAAACTCCCCGGCGCCGCGGCTGCCGGCCGCGCCCCATCGTCGCGGCTCGTTTTCCGGGTGGCCGCGACATGCCCCGAGCGAGAAAGGGCCCTGCTCCACGCGGAACTGGGCGCTGACCAGGGCTGCCAAACGCCGGCCAATTCTCACGAGCGTTCTGCCCAAATCGATCCCGATTTGGGCAGAACGCTCGTGAGAATTGGCCGGAAAACGCCCGGCGAACACACTTCGGGCACCACAGGGCCGCAGGGCGGCACCCCCCCGGGGCCCTGTCCGGGATCGCGTGTCGTCGCGTTCCGGCACCGCCAGGAGGAGCTCCGGGAGGCGTGCCGCGGGGAGGCCGAAGCCTCCCGCTCCTCAGCCTCCGGGGGTCCCCTCCCTGGCGCCGGGAGCTGGGGCCGGGCCAGGCCCGAAAGCCGGGCCCGGACCCGGGCCTGCTTGCTCAGCCTTCCTTTGCCAGGGGCCTGAGCCTGGGGGCCACCCCATGGGGAACCCTGAGTCCCGCGCCACGAGTCCCCCGACCGTCCCGGCGACAACGGCACCTTTCGCGGCTTCGTCCTAGCCGCGGAGCGAGAGACCAGTCCGTTTCCCCACAGAGGCCAGCCCCCTCCAGGGGCGCCCCGGCCGCCCGCCACGGCAGAGGCGGACGCCCGGCCACGGCGCCTCCATCCACTGTGCTCGGGGAAAACTCCCCGGCGCCGCGGCTGCCGGCCGCGCCCCATCGTCGGGGCTCGTTTTCCGGGTGGCCGAACATGCCCCGAGCGAGAAAGGGCCCTGCTCCACGCGGAACTGGGCGCTGACCAGGGCTGCCCAACGCCGGCGAATTCTCACGAGCGTTCTGCCCAAATCGATCCCGGTTTGGGCAGAACGCTCGTGAGAATTGGCCGGAAAACGCCCGGCGAACACACTTCGGGCACCACAGGGCCGCAGGGCGGCACCCCCGGGGCCCTGTCCGGGATCGCGTGTCGTCGCGTTCCGGCACCGCCAGGAGGAGCTCCGGGAGGCGTGCCGCGGGGAGGCCGACGCCTCCCGCTCCTCAGCCTCCGGGGGTCCCCTCCCTGGCGCCGGCAGCTGGGGCCGGGGCAGCCCCGAAAGCCGGGCCCGGGCCCGGGCCTGCTTGCTCAGCCGTCCGTTGCCAGGGGCCTGAGCCTGGGGGCCTCCCCATGGGGAACCCTGAGTCCCGCGCCACGAGTCCCCCGACCGTCCCGGCGACAACGGCACCTTTCGCGGCTTCGTCCCAGCCGTGGAGTGAGAGATCACTCCGTTCCCCCACAGAGGCAAGCCCCCTCCACGGGCGCCCCGGCCGCCCGCCATGGCGGAGGCCGACGCCTGGGCACGGCGCCTCCATCCACTCTGTTAGGGGAAAACTCCCCGGCGCCGGGGCCGCCGGCCGCGCCCCATCTTCGCGGCTCGTTTTCCGGGTGGCCGCGCCATGCCCCGAGCGAGAAAGGACCCTGCTCCACGCGGAACTGGGCGCTGACCAGGGCTGCCCAACGCCGGCCAATTCTCACGAGCGTTCTGCCCAAATCGATCCCGATTTGCTCAGCCTTCCGTTGCCAGGGTCCTGAGCCTGGGGGCCTCCGCATGGGGAACCCTGAGTCCCGCGCCACGAGTCCCCCCGACCGTCCCGGCGACAAGGGCACCTTTTGCGGCTTCGTCCCAGCCGTGGATTGAGAGATCACACCGTTCCCCCACAGAGGCCAGCCCCCTCCATGGGCGCCCCGGCCGCCCGCAACGGCGGAGGCGGACGCCCGGCCACGGCGCCTCCATCCACTCTGCTTGGGGAAAACTCCCCGGCGCCGGGGCCGCCGGCCGCGCCCCATCGTCGCGGCTCGTTTTCCGGGTGGCCGCGCCATGCCCCGAGCGAGAAAGGGCCCTGCTCCACGCGGCACTGGGCGCTGACCAGGGCTGCCCAACGCCGGCCAATTCTCACGAGCGTTCTGCCCAAATCGATCCCGATTTGGGCAGAACGCTCGTGAGAATTGGCCGGAAAACGCCCGGCGTACACACTTCGGGCACCAGAGGGCCGCAGGGCCGCCCCCCCTGGGCCCTGTCCGGGATCGCGTGTCGTCGCGTTCCGTCAACGCCAGGAGGAGCTCCGGGAGGCGGGCCCCGGGGAGGCCGACGCCTCCCGCTCCTCAGCCTCCGGGGGTTCCCTCCCTGGCGCCGGCCGCTGGGGCCGGGCCAGCCCCGAATGCCGGGGTCGGGCCCGGGCCTGCTTGCTCAGCCTTCCGTTGCCAGGGGCTGAGCCTGGGGGCCTCCCCAATGGGAACCCTGAGTCCCGCGCCACGAGTCCACCGACCGTCCCGGCGACAGCGACACCTTTCGCGGCGTCGTCACAACCGTGGAGGGAGAGATCAATCCGTTCCCCCACAGGGGCCAGCCCCCTCCACGTGCGCCCCAGTCGCACGCCACGGCGCCTCCATCCACTCTACTCGGGGAAAACTCCCAGGCGCAGGGGCCGCCGGCCGCGCCCCATCGTCGCGGCTCGTTTTCCGGGTGGCCGTGCCATGCCCCGAGCGAGAAAGGTCCCTGCTCCACGCGGAACTGGGCGCTGACCAGGGCTGCCCAACGCCGGCCAATTCTCACGAGCGTTCTGCCCAAATCGATCCCAATTTGGGCAGAAAGCTCGTGAGAATTGGCCGGACAACGCATGGCGAACACACTTCGGGCACCACAGGGCCGCAGGTCCGCCCTCCCCGGGGCCCTGTCCGGGATCGCGTGTCGTCGCGTTCCGGCACCGCCAGGGGGAGCTCCGGGAGGCGAGCCCCAGGGAGGCCGCCGCCTCCCGCTCCTCAGCCTCCGGGGGTCCCCTCTCTGGCGCCAGAAGCTGGGGCCGGGCCAGCCCCGAAAGCCGGGCCCGGGCCCGGGCCTGCTTGCTCAGCCTTCGGTTGCCAGGGGCCTGAGCCTGGGGGCCTCCACATGGGGAACCCTGCGTCCCGTGCCACGAATCCCCCGAACGTCCCGGCGACAACGGCACCTTTCGCGGATCCGTCCCAGCCGTGGAGGGAGAGATCAATCCGTTCCCCCACAGGGGCCAGCCCCCTCCACGGGCGCCCCGGTCGCCCGCCACGGCGGAGGCGGAAGCCCGGCCACGGCGCCTCCATGCACTCAGCTCGGGGAAAGTCCCCGGCGCCGGGGACGCCGGCCGCGCCCCTTCGTCGCGGCTCGTTTTCCGGGTGGCCGCGACATGCCACGAGCGAGGAAGGGCCCTGCTCCACGCGGCACTGGGCGCTGACCAGGGCTGCCCAACGCCGGCCAATTCTCACGAGCGTTCTGCCCAAATCGATCCCGATTTGGGCAGAACGCTCGTGAGAATTGGCCGGAAAAGGCCCGGCGAACACACTTCGGGCACCACAGGGCCGCAGGGCGGCCCCCCCCGGGGCCCTGTCCGGGATCGCGTGTCGTCGCGTTCCGGCACCGCCAGGAGGAGCTCCGGGAGGCGTGCCGCGGGGAGGCCGACGCCTCCCGCTCCTCAGCCTCCGGGGGTCCCCTCCCTGGCGCCGGCACCTGGGGCCGGGCCAGCCCCGAAAGCCGGGCCCGGGCCCGGGCCTGCTTGCTCAGCCTTCCGTTGCCAGGGGCCTGAGCCTGGGGGCCTCCCCATGGGGAACCCTGAGTCCCGCGCCACGAGTCCCCCGACCGTCCCGGCCACAACGGCACCTTTCGCGGCTTCGTCCTAGCCGCGGAGCGAGAGACCAGTCCGTTTCCCCACAGAGGCCAGCCCCCTCCAGGGGCGCCCCGGCCGCCCCCCACGGCAGAGGCGGACGCCCGGCCACGGCGCCTCCATCCACTCTGTTCGGGGGAAAACTCCCTGCGCCGCGGCTGCCGGCCGCGCCCCATCGTCGCGGCTCGTTTTCCGGGTGGCCGCGACATACCCCGAGCGAGAAAGGGCCCTGCTCCACGCGGAACTGGGCGCTGACCAGGGCTGCCCAACGCCGGCCAATTCTCACGAGCGTTCTGCCCAAATCGATCCCGATTTGGGCAGAACGCTCGTGAGAATTGGCCGGAAAACGCCCGGCGAACACACTTCGGGCACCACAGGGCCGCAGGGCGGCACCCCCGGGGCCCTGTCCGGGATCGCGTGTCGTCGCGTTCCGGCACCGCCAGGAGGAGCTCCGGGAGGCGTGCCGCGGGGAGGCCAACGCCTCCCGCTCCTCAGCCTCCGGGGGTCCCCTCCCTGGCGCCGGCAGCTGGGGCCGGGGCAGCCCCGAAAGCCGGGCCCGGGCCCGGGCCTGCTTGCTCAGCCGTCCGTTGCCAGGGGCCTGAGCCTGGGGGCCTCCCCATGGGGAACCCTGAGTCCCGCGCCACGAGTCCCCCGACCGTCCCGGCGACAACGGCACCTTTCGCGGCTTCGTCCCAGCCGCGGAGCGAGAGACCAGTCCGTTTCCCCACAGAGGCCAGCCCCCTCCAGGGGCGCCCCGGCCGCCCGCCACGGCAGAGGCGGACGCCCGGCCACGGCGCCTCCATCCACTGTGCTCGGGGAAAACTCCCCGGCGCCGCGGCTGCCGGCCGCGCCCCATCGTCGGGGCTCGTTTTCCGGGTGGCCGAACATGCCCCGAGCGAGAAAGGGCCCTGCTCCACGCGGAACTGGGCGCTGACCAGGGCTGCCCAACGCCGGCCAATTCTCACGAGCGTTCTGCCCAAATCGATCCCGATTTGGGCAGAACGCTCGTGAGAATTGGCCGGAAAAGGCCCGGCGAACACACTTCGGGCACCACAGGGCCGCAGGGCGGCCCCCCCCGGGGCCCTGTCCGGGATCGCGTGTCGTCGCGTTCCGGCACCGCCAGGAGGAGTTCCGGGAGGCGTGCCGCAGGGAGGCCGACGCCTCCCGCTCCTCAGCCACCGGGGGTCCCCTCCCTGGCGCCGGCACCTGGGGCCGGGCCAGCCCCGAAAGCCGGGCCCGGGCCCGGGCCTGCTTGCTCAGCCGTCCGTTGCCAGGGGCCTGAGCCTGGGGGCCTCCCCATGGGGAACCCTGAGTCCCGCGCCACGAGTCCCCCGACCGTCCCGGCGACAACGGCACCTTTCGCGGCTTCGTCCCAGCCGTGGAGTGAGAGATCACTCCGTTCCCCCACAGAGGCAAGCCCCCTCCACGGGCGCCCCGGCCGCCCGCCATGGCGGAGGCCGACGCCTGGGCACGGCGCCTCCATCCACTCTGTTAGGGGAAAACTCCCCGGCGCCGGGGCCGCCGGCCGCGCCCCATCTTCGCGGCTCGTTTTCCGGGTGGCCGCGCCATGCCCCGAGCGAGAAAGGACCCTGCTCCACGCGGAACTGGGCGCTGTCCAGGGCTGCCCAACGCCGGCCAATTCTCACGAGCGTTCTGCCCAAATCGATCCCGATTTGCTCAGCCTTCCGTTGCCAGGGTCCTTAGCCTGGGGGCCTCCGCATGGGGAACCCTGAGTCCCGCGCCACGAGTCCCCCCGACCGTCCCGGCGACAAGGGCACCTTTTGCGGCTTCGTCCCAGCCGTGGATTGAGAGATCACACCGTTCCCCCACAGAGGCCAGCCCCCTCCATGGGCGCCCCGGCCGCCCGCAACGGCGGAGGCGGACGCCCGGCCACGGCGCCTCCATCCACTCTGCTCGGGGAAAACTCCCCGGCGCCGGGGCCGCCGGCCGCGCCCCATCGTCGCGGCTCGTTTTCCGGGTGGCCGCGCCATGCCCCGAGCGAGAAAGGGCCCTGCTCCACGCGGCACTGGCGCTGACCAGGGCTGCCCAACTCCGGCCAATTCTCACGAGCGTTCTGCCCAAATCGATCCCGATTTGGGCAGAACGCTCGTGAGAATTGGCCGGAAAACGCCCGGCGTACACACTTCGGGCACCAGAGGGCCGCAGGGCCGCCCCCCCTGGGCCCTGTCCGGGATCGCGTGTCGTCGCGTTCCGTCAACGCCAGGAGGAGCTCCGGGAGGCGGGCCCCGGGGAGGCCGACGCCTCCCGCTCCTCAGCCTCCGGGGGTTCCCTCCCTGGCGCCGGCCGCTGGGGCCGGGCCAGCCCCGAATGCCGGGGTCGGGCCCGGGCCTGCTTGCTCAGCCTTCCGTTGCCAGGGGCTGAGCCTGGGGGCCTCCCCAATGGGAACCCTGAGTCCCGCGCCACGAGTCCACCGACCGTCCCGGCGACAGCGACACCTTTCGCGGCGTCGTCACAGCCGTGGAGGGAGAGATCAATCCGTTCCCCCACAGGGGCCAGCCCCCTCCACGTGCGCCCCAGTCGCACGCCACGGCGCCTCCATCCACTCTACTCGGGGAAAACTCCCAGGCGCAGGGGCCGCCGGCCGCGCCCCATCGTCGCGGCTCGTTTTCCGGGTGGCCGTGCCATGCCCCGAGCGAGAAAGGTCCCTGCTCCACGCGGAACTGGGCGCTGACCAGGGCTGCCCAACGCCGGCCAATTCTCACGAGCGTTCTGCCCAAATCGATCCCAATTTGGGCAGAAAGCTCGTGAGAATTGGCCGGACAACGCATGGCGAACACACTTCGGGCACCACAGGGCCGCAGGTCCGCCCTCCCCGGGGCCCTGTCCGGGATCGCGTGTCGTCGCGTTCCGGCACCGCCAGGGGGAGCTCCGGGAGGCGAGCCCCAGGGAGGCCGCCGCCTCCCGCTCCTCAGCCTCCGGGGGTCCCCTCTCTGGCGCCAGAAGCTGGGGCCGGGCCAGCCCCGAAAGCCGGGCCCGGGCCCGGGCCTGCTTGCTCAGCCTTCGGTTGCCAGGGGCCTGAGCCTGGGGGCCTCCACATGGGGAACCCTGCGTCCCGTGCCACGAATCCCCCGAACGTCCCGGCGACAAAGGCACCTTTCGCGGCTCCGTCCCAGCCGTGGAGGGAGAGATCAATCCGTTCCCCCACAGGGGCCAGCCCCCTCCACGGGCGCCACGGCCCCCCGCCACGGTGGAGGCGGAAACCCGGCCACGGCACCTCCATCCACTATGCTCGGGGCAAAATCCCCGGCGCCGGGGCCGCCGGCCGCGCCCCATCGTCGCGGCTCGTTTTCCGGTTGGCCGCGCCATGCCCCGAGCGAGAAAGGGCCCTGCTCCACGCGGAACTGGGCGCTCACCAGGGCTGCCCAACGCCGGCCAATTCTCAAGAGCGTTCTGCCCAAATCGGGATCGATTTGGGCAGAACGCTCTTGAGAATTGGCCGGACAACGCCCGGCGAACACACTTCGGGCACCACAGGGCCGCAGGGCCGCCCCCCCGGGCCCTGTCCGGGATCGCGTGTCGTCGCGTTCCGGCACCCCCAGGGGGAGCTCCGGGAGTCGGGCCCCGGGGAGGCCGACGCCTCCCGCTCCTCAGCCTCCGGAGGTCCCCTCCCTGGCGCCGGCAGCTGGGGCCGGGCCAGCCCCGAAAGCCAGGCCCGGGCCTGGGCCTGCTTCCTCAGACTTCCGTTGCCAGGGGCCTGCACCTGGGGGCCTCCCCATGGGGAAACCTGAGTCCCGCGACACGAGTCCCCTGACCGTCCCGGCGACAACGGCACCTTTCGCGGCTTTGTCCTAGCCGCGGAGTGAGAGACCAGTCCGTTTCCCCACGGAGGCCAGCCCCGTCCAGGGGCGCCCTGGCCGCCCGCCACGGCGGATGCGGACGCCCGGCCACGGTGCCTCCATTCACTCTGCTCGGGGAAAACTCCCCGGCGCCGGTGCTGCCGGCAGCGCCCCATCGTCGCGGCTCATTTTCCGGGTGGCCGCGACATGCCCCGAGCGAGAAAGGTCCCTGCTCCACGCGGAACTGGGCGCTGACCAGGGCTGCCCAACGCCGGCCAATTCTCACGAGCGTTCTGCCCAAATCGATGCCGATTTGTGCAGAACGCTCATGAGAATTGGCCGAAAAACGCCCGGCGAACACACTTCGGGCACCTGAGGGCCGCAGGGCCGCCCCCCCGGGGCCCTGTCCGGGATCGCGTGTCGTTGCGTTCCGTCACCGCCAGGAGGAGCTCCGGGAGGCGGGCCCCAGGGAGGCCGACGCCTCCCGCTCCTCAGCCTCCGGGGGTCCCCTCCCCGGCGCCCGCAGCCGGGGCCGGGCCAACCCCGAAAGCCGGGACCGGGCCCGGGCCTGCTTGCTCAGCCTTCCGTTGCCAGGGGCCTGAGCCTGGGGGCCTCCCCACGGGGAACCCTGCGTCCCGCGCCACGAGTCCCCCGACCGTCCCGGCGACAACGGCACCTTTCGCGGCTTCGTCCCAGCCGTGGAGTGAGAGATCCATCCGTTCCCCCACGGAGGCCAGCCACCTCCATGGGCGCCCCGGACGCCCGCCACGGCGGAGGCGGATGCCCGGCCACGGCGCCTCCTTCAACTCTGCTCGGGGAAAACACCCCGGCGCCGGGGCCGCCCGCCGCGCCCCATCGTCGCGGCTCGTTTTCCGGGTGCCCGCGACATGCCCCGAGCGAGAAAGGGCCCTGCTCCACGCGGAACTGGCCGCTGACCAGGGCTGACCAACGCCGGCCCATTCTCACGAGCGTTCTGCCCAAATCGATCCCGATTTGGGCAAACGCTCGTGAGAATTGGCCGGAAAACGCCCGGCGCACACGCTTCGGGCACCACAGGGCCGCCGGGCCGCCCCCCCAGGGCCCTGTCCGTGATCGCGTGTCGTCGCGTTCCGGCACCGCCAGGAGGAGCTCCGGGAGGCAGGCCCCGGGGAGGCCGAAGCCTCCCGCTCCTCAGCCTCCGGGGGTCCCCTCCCCGGCGCCGGCAGCCGGGGCCGGGCCAGCCCCGAAAGCCGGGCCCGGGCCCGGGCCTGCTTGCTCAGCCTTCCGTTTCCAGTGTCCTGAGCCTGGGGGCCTCCCCACCGGGAACCCTGCGTCCCGCGCCACGAGTCCCCCGACCGTCCCGGCGACAACGGCACCTACGCGGCTTCGTCCCAGCCGTGGAGTGAGAGATCGATCCGTTCCCCCACGGAGGCCAGCCCCCTCCATGAGCGCCCCGGACGCCCGCCACGGCTGAGGCGGACGCCAGGCCACGGCGCCTCCATCAACTCTGCTCGGGGAAACCACCCCGCCGCCGGGGCCGCCCGCCGCGCCCCATCGTCGCGGCTCGTTTTCCGGGTGGCCGCGCCATGCCCCGAGCGAGAAAGGGCCCTGTTCCACGCGGCCCTTGGCGCTGACCAGGGCTGCCCAAGGCCGGCCAATTCTCACGACCGTTCTGCCCAATTCGATCCCGATTTGGGCAGAACGCTCGTGAGAATTGGCCGGAAAACGCCCGGCGAACACACTTCGGGCACCAGAGGGCCGCAGGGCCGCCCCCCCCGGTGCCCTGTCCGTGATCGCGTGTCGTCGCATACCGTCACCGCCAGGAGGAGCTCCGGGAGGCGGGCCCCGGGGAGGCCGACGCCTCCCGCTCCTCAGCCTCCGGGGTTCCCCTCCCTGGCGCCTGCAGCTGGGGCCGGGCCAGCCCCGAAAGCCGGGCCCGGGCCCGGGCCTGCTTGCTCAGCCTTCCGTTGCCAGGGGCCTGAGCCTGGGGGCCTCCGCATGGGGAACCCTGAGTCCCGCGCCACGAGTCCCCCCGACCGTCCCAGCGACAACGGCACCTTTCGCGGCTTCGTCCCAGCCGTGGAGTGAGAGATCACTCCGTTCCCCCACAGAGGCCAGCCCCCTCCACGGGCACCACGGCCGCCCGCCATGGCGGAGGCGGACGCCCGACCACGGCGCCTCAATCCACTCTGCTCGGGGAAAACTCCACGGCGCCGGGGCCGCCGGCCGCGCCCCATCGTCGCGGCTCGTTTTCCGGGTGGCCGCGCCATGCCCCGAGCGAGAAAGGGCCCTGCTCCACGCGTCCCTGGGCGCTGACCAGGGCTGCCCAACGCCGGCCAATTCTCACGAGCGTTCTGCCCGATTTGGGCAGAACGCTCGTGAGAATTGGCCGGAAAACGCCCGGCGAACACACTTCGGGCACTAGAGGGCCGCAGGGCCGCCCCCCCGGGGCCCTGTCCGGGATCGCGTGTCGTCGTGTTCCGGCACCGCCAGGAGGAGCTCCGGGAGGCGGGCCCCGGGGAGGCCGACGCCTCCCGCTCCTCAGCCTCCGGGGGTCCCCTCCCTGGCGCCGGCCGCTGGGGCCGGGCCAGCCCCGAAAGCCGGGCCCGGGCCCGGGCCTGCTTGCTCAGCCTTCCGTTGCCAGGGGCCTGAGCCTTGGGGCCTCCGCATGGGGAACTCTGAGTCCCGCGCCACGAGTCCCCCCGACCGTCCCGGCGACAACGGCACCTTTCACGGCTTCGTCCCAGCCGTGGAGTGAGAGATCACTCCGTTCCCCCACAGAGGCCAGCCCCCTCCACGGGCGCCCCGGCCGCCCGCTACGGCGGAGGCGGACGCCCGACCACGGCGCCTCCATCCACTCTGCTCGGGGAAAACTCCCCGGCGCCGGGGCCGCCGGCCGCGCCCCATCGTCGCGGCTCGTTTTCCGGTTGGCCGCGCCATGCCCCGAGCGAGAAAGGGCCCTGCTCCACGCGGCCCTGGGCGCTGACCAGGGCTGCCCAACGCCGGCCAATTCTCACGAGCGTTCAGCCCAAATCGATCCCGATTTGGGCAGAACGCTTGTGAGAATTGGCCGGAAAACGCCCGGCGAACACACTTCGGGCACCAGAGGGCCGCAGGACCGCCCCCCCGGGGCCCTGTCCGGGATCGCGTGTCGTCGCGTTTCGGCACCGCCAGGAGGAGCTCCGGGAGGCGGGCCCCGGGGAGGCCGACGCCTCCCGCTCCTCAGCCTCCGGGGGTCCCCTCCCTGGCGCCGGCCGCTGAGGCCGGGCCAGCCCCGAAAGCCGGGCCCGGGACCGGGCCTGCTTGCCCAGCCTTCCGTTGCCAGGGGCCTGAGCCTGGGGACCCCGCATGGGGAACCCTGAGTCCCGCGCCACGAGTCCCCCCGACCGTCCCGGCGACGACGGCACCTTTCGCGGCTTCGTCCCAGCCGTGGAGTGAGAGATCACTCCGTTCCCCCACAGAGGCCAGCCCCCTCCACGGGCGCCCCGGCCGCCCGCCACGGCGGAGGCGGACGCCCGGCCACGGCGCCTCCATCCACTCTGCTCGGGGAAAACTCCCCGGCGCCGGGGCCGCCGGCCGCGCCCCATCGTCGCGGCTCGTTTTCCGGGTGGCCGCGCCATGCCCCGAGCGAGAAAGGGCCCTGCTCCTCGCGGCCCTGGGCGCTGACCAGGGCTGCCCAACGCCGGCCAATTCTCACGAGCGTTCTGCCCAAATCGATCCCGATTTGGGCAGAACGCTCGTGAGAATTGGCCGGAAAACGCCCGGCGAACACACTTCGGGCACCAGAGGGCCGCAGGGCCGCCCCCCCCGGGGCCCTGTCCGGGATCGCGTGTCGTCGCGTTCCGGCACCGCCAGGAGGAGCTCCGGGAGGCGGGCCGCGCGGAGGCCGACGCCTCCCGCTCCTCAGCCTCCGGGGGTCCCCTCCCTGGCGCCGGCCGCTGGGGCCGGGCCAGCCCCGAAAGCCGGGCCCGGGCCCGGGCCTGCTTGCTCAGCCTTCCGTTGCCAGGGGCCTGAGCCTGGGGGCCTCCGCATGGGGAACCCTGAGTCCCGCGCCACGAGTCCCCCCGACCGTCCCGGCGACGACGGCACCTTTCGCGGCTTCGTCCCAGCCGTGGAGTGAGAGATCACTCCGTTCCCCCACAGAGGCCAGCCCCCTCCACGGGCGCCCCGGCCGCCCGCCACGGTGGAGGCGGACGCCCGGCCACGGCGCCTCCATCCACTCTGCTCGGGGAAAACTCCCCGGCGCCGGGGCCGCCGGCCGCGCCCCATCGTCGCGGCTCGTTTTCCGGGTGGCCGCGACATGCCCCGAGCGAGAAAGGGCCCTGCTCCACGCGAAAGTGGGCGCTGACCAGGGCTGCCCAATGCTGGCCAATTCTCACGAACGTTCTGCCCATATCGATCCCGATTGGGCAGAACGCTCGTGAGAATTGGCCGGAAAACGCCCGGCGAACACACTTCGGGCACCACAGGGCGCAGGGCCGCCCCCCCCGGGGCCCTGTCCAGGATCGACGGTCGTCGCGTTCCGGCACCGCCAGGAGGAGCTCCGGGAGGCGGGCCCCGGGGAGGCCGACGCCTCCCGCTCCTCAGCCTCCGGGGGTCCCCTCCCTGGCGCCAGCCGCCGGGGCCGGGCCAGCCCCGGAAGCCGGGCCCGGGCCCGGGCCTGCTTGCTCAAACTTCCGTTGCCAGGGGCCTGAGCCTGGGGGCCTCCGCATGGGGAACCCTGAGTCCCGCGCCACGAGTCCCCCCGACCGTCCCGGCGACAACGGAACCTTTCGCGGCTTCGTCCCAGCCGTGGAGTGAGAGATCACTCCGTTCCCCCCCAGAGGCCAGCCCCCTCCACGGGCGCCCCGGCCGCCCGCCACGGCGGAGTGGGAAGCCCGGCCACGGCGCCTCCATCCACTCTGCTCGGGTAAAACTCCCCGGCGCCGGGGCCGCCGGCCGCGCCCCATCTTTGCGGCTCGTTTTCCGGGTGGCCGCGACATGCCCCGAGTGAGAAAGGGCCCTGCTCCACGTGGCCCTGGGCGCTGACCAGGGCTGCCCAACGCCGGCCAATTCTCACGAGCGTTCTGCCCAAATCGATCCCGATTTGGGCAGAACGCTCGTGAGAATTGGCCGGAAAACGCCCGGTGAACACACTTCGGGCACCAGAGGGCCGCAGGGCCGCCCCCCCCGGGGCCCTGTCCGGGATCGCGTGTCGTCGCGTTCCGGCACCTCCAGGAGGAGCTCTGGGAGGCGGGACCCGTGGAGCCCGACGCCTCCCGCACCTCAGCCTTCGGGGTTCCCCTCCCTGGCGCCGGCCGGCGGGGCCGGGCCAGCCCCGGAAGCCGGGCCCGGTCCCGGGCCTGCTTGCTCAGCCTTCCGTTGCCAGGGGCCTGAGCCTGGGGGCCTCCGCATGGGGAACCCTGAGTCCCGCGCCACGAGTCCCCCCGACCGTCCCGGCGAAAACGGCACCTTTCGCGGCTTCGTCCCAGCCGTGGAGTAAGAGATCACTCCGTTCCCCCACAGAGGCCAGCCCCCTCCACGGGCGCCCCGGCCGCCCGCCACGGCGGAGGCGGAAGCCCGGCCACGGCGCCTCCATGCACTCAGCTCGGGGAAAGTCCCCGGCGCCGGGGCCGCCGGCCGCGCCCCATCGTCGCGGCTCGTTTTCCGGGTGGCCGCGACATGCCACGAGCGAGGAAGGGCCCTGCTCCATGCGGCACTGGGCGCTGACCAGGGCTGCCCAACGCCGGCCAATTCTCACGAGCGTTCTGCCCAAATCGATCCCGATTTGGGCAGAACGCTCGTGAGAATTGGCCGGAAAACGCCCGGCGAACACACTTCGGGCACCAGAGGGCCGCAGGGCCGCCCCCCCAAGGCCCTGTCCGGGATCGCGTGTCGTCTCGTTCCGGCACCGCCAGGAGGAGCTCCGGGAGGCGGGCCCCGGGGAGGCCGACGCCTCCCGCTCCTCAGCCTCCGGGGGTCCCCTCCCTGGCGCCGGCCGCCGGGGCCGGGCCAGCCCCGAAAACCGGGCCCGGGCCCGGGCCTGCTTGCTCAAACTTCCGTTGCCAGGGGCCTGAGCCTGGGGGCCTCCGCATGGGGAACCCTGAGTCCCGCGCCACGAGTCCCCCCGACCTTCCCGGCGACAACGGCACCTTTCGCGGCTTCGTCCCAGCCGTGGAGTGAGAGATCACTCCGTTCCCCCCCAGAGGCCAGCCCCCTCCACGGGCGCCCCGGCCGCCCGCCACGGCGGAGTGGGAAGCCCGGCCACGGCGCCTCCATCCACTCTGCTCGGGGAAAACTCCCCGGCGCCGGGGCCGCCGGCCGCGCCCCATCTTTGCGGCTCGTTTTCCGGGTGGCCGCGACATGCCCCGAGTGAGAAAGGGCCCTGCTCCACGTGGCCCTGGGCGCTGACCAGGGCTGCCCAACGCCGGCCAATTCTCACGAGCGTTCTGCCCAAATCGATCCCGATTTGGGCAGAACGCTCGTGAGAATTGGCCGGAAAACGCCCGGTGAACACACTTCGGGCACCAGAGGGCCGCAGGGCCGCCCCCCCGGGGCCCTGTCCGGGATCGCGTGTCGTCGCGTTCCGGCACCGCCAGGAGGAGCTCTGGGAGGCGGGACCCGTGGAGCCCGACGCCTCCCGCACCTCAGCCTTCGGGGGTCCCCTCCCTGGCGCCGGCCGGCGGGTCCGGGCCAGCCCCGGAAGCCGGGCCCGGGCCCGGGCCTGCTTGCTCAGCCTTCCGTTGCCAGGGGCCTGAGCCTGGGGGCCTCCGCATGGGGAACCCTGAGTCCCGCGCCACGAGTCCCCCCGACCGTCCCGGCGAAAACGGCACCTTTCGCGGCTTCGTCCCAGCCGTGGAGTGAGAGATCACTCCGTTCCCCCACAGAGGCCAGCCCCCTCCACGGGCGCCCCGGCCGCCCGCCACGGCGGAGGCGGAAGCCCGGCCACGGCGCCTCCATGCACTCAGCTCGGGGAAAGTCCCCGGCGCCGGGGCCGCCGGCCGCGCCCCATCGTCGCGGCTCGTTTTCCGGGTGGCCGCGACATGCCACGAGCGAGGAAGGGCCCTGCTCCACGCGGCCCTGGGCGCTGACCAGGGCTGCCCAACGCCGGCCAATTCTCACGAGCGTTCTGCCCAAATCGATCCCGATTTGGGCAGAACGCTCGTGAGAATTGGCCGGAAAACGCCCGGCGAACACACTTCGGGCACCAGAGGGCCGCAGGGCGGCACCCCCCGGGGCCCTGTCCGGGATCGCGTGTCGTCGCGTTCCGGCACCGCCAGGAGGAGCTCCGGGAGGCGTGCCGCGGGGAGGCCGACGCCTCCCGCTCCTCAGCCTCCGGGGGTCCCCTCCCTGGCGCCGGCAGCTGGGGCCGGGCCAGCCCCGAAAGCCGGGCCTGGGCCCGGGCCTGCTTGCTCAGCCGTCCGTTGCCAGGGGCCTGAGCCTGGGGGCCTCCCCATGGGGAACCCTGAGTCCCGCGCCACGAGTCCCCCGACCGTCCCGGCGACAACGGCACCTTTCGCGGCTTCGTCCTAGCCGCGGAGTGAGAGACCAGTCCGTTTCCCCACAGAGGCCAGCCCCCTCCAGGGGCGCCCCGGTCGCCCGCCACGGCGGAGGCGGACGCCCGGCCACGGCGCCTCCATCCACTCTGCTCGGGGAAAACTCCCCGGCGCCGCGGCTGCCGGCCGCGCCCCATCGTCGCGGCTCTTTTTCCGGGTGGCCGCGACATGCCCCGAGCGAGAAAGGGCCCTGCTCCACGCGGAACTGGGCGCTGACCAGGGCTGCCCAACGCCGGCCAATTCTCACGAGCGTTCTGCCCAAATCGATCCCGATTTGGGCAGAACGCTCGTGAGAATTGGCCGGAAAAGGCCCGGCGAACACACTTCGGGCACCACAGGGCCGCAGGGCGGCCCCCCCCCGGGGCCCTGTCCGGGATCGCGTGTCGTTGCGTTCCGGCACCGCCAGGAGGAGCTCCGGGAGGCGTGCCGCGGGGAGGCCGACGCCTCCCGCTCCTCAGCCTCCGGGGGTCCCCTCCCTGGCGCCGGCACCTGGGGCCGGGCCAGCCCCGAAAGCCGGGCCCGGGCCCGGGCCTGCTTGCTCAGCCTTCCGTTGCCAGGGGCCTGAGCCTGGGGGCCTCCCCATGGGGAAGCCTGAGTCCCGCGCCACGAGTCCCCCGACCGTCCCGGCGACAACGGCACCTGTCGCGGCTTCGTCCTAGCCGCGGAGCGAGAGACCAGTCCTTTTCCCCACAGAGGCCAGCCCCCTCCAGGGGCGCCCCGGCCGCCCGCCACGGCAGAGGCGGACACCCGGCCACGGCGCCTCCATCCACTCTGCTCGGGGAAAACTCCCCGGCGCCGCGGCTGCCGGCCGCGCCCCATCGTCGCGGCTCGTTTTCCGGGTGGCCGCGACATGCCCCGAGCGAGAAAGGGCCCTGCTCCACGCGGAACTGGGCGCTGACCAGGGCTGCCCAACGCCGGCCAATTCTCACGAGCGTTCTGCCCAAATCGATCCCGATTTGGGCAGAACGCTCGTGAGAATTGGCCGGAAAATGCCCGGCGAACACACTTTGGGCACCACAGGGCCGCAGGGCGGCACCCCCGGGGCCCTGTCCGGGATCGCGTGTCGTCGCGTTCCGTCACCGCCAGGAGGAGCTCGGGGAGGCGTGCCGTGGGGAGGCCGACGCCTCCCGCTCCTCAGCCTCCGGGGGTCCCCTCCCTGGCGCCGGCAGCTGGGGCCGGGCCAGCCCCGAAAGCCGGGCCTGGGCCCGGGCCTGCTTGCTCAGCCGTCCGTTGCCAGGGGCCTGAGCCTGGGGGCCTCCCCATGGGGAACCCTGAGTCCCGCGCCACGAGTCCACCGACCGTCCCGGCAACAACGGCACCTTTCGCGGCTTCGTCCTAGCCGCGGAGCGAGAGACCAGTCCGTTTCCCCACAGAGGCCAGCCCCCTCCAGGGGCGCCCCGGTCGCCCGCCACGGCGGAGGCGGACGCCCGGCCACGGCGCCTCCATCCACTCTGCTCGGGGAAAACTCTCCGGCGCCGCGGCTGCCGGCCGCGCCCCATCGTCGCGGCTCGTTTTCCGGGTGGCCGCGACATGCCCCGAGCGAGAAAGGGCCCTGCTCCACGCGGAACTGGGCGCTGACCAGGGCTGCCCAACGCCGGCCAATTCTCACGAGCGTTCTGCCCAAATCGATCCCGATTTGGGCAGAACGCTCGTGAGAATTGGCCGGAAAAGGCCCGGCGAACACACTTCGGGCACCACAGGGCCGCAGGGCGGCCCCCCCCGGGGCCCTGTCCGGGATCGCGTGTCGTCGCGTTCCGGCACCGCCAGGAGGAGCTCCGGGAGGCGTGCCGCAGGGAGGCCGACGCCTCCCGCTCCTCAGCCACCGGGGGTCCCCTCCCTGGCGCCGGCACCTGGGGCCGGGCCAGCCCCGAAAGCCGGGCCCGGGCCCGGGCCTGCTTGCTCAGCCGTCCGTTGCCAGGGGCCTGAGCCTGGGGGCCTCCCCATGGGGAACCCTGAGTCCCGCGCCACGAGTCCCCCGACCGTCCCGGCGACAACGGCACCTTTCGCGGCTTCGTCCTAGCCGCGGAGCGAGAGACCAGTCCATTTCACCTCAGAGGCCAGCCCCCTCCAGGGGCGCCCCGGCCGCCCGCCACGGCAGAGGCGGACGCCCGGCCACGGCGCCTCCATCCACTCTGCTCGGGGAAAACTCCCCGGCGCCGCGGCTGCCGGCCGCGCCCCATCGTCGCGGCTCGTTTTCCGAGTGGCCGCGACATGCCCCGAGCGAGAAAGGGCCCTGCTCCACGCGGAACTGGGCGCTGACCAAGGCTGCCCAACGCCGGCGAATTCTCACGAGCGTTCTGCCCAAATCGATCCCGATTTGGCAGAACGCTCGTGAGAATTGGCCGGAAAACGCCCGGCGAACACACTTCGGGCACCACAGGGCCGCAGGGCGGCACCCCCGGGGCCCTGTCCGGGATCGCGTGTCGTCGCGTTCCGGCACCGCCAGGAGGAGCTCCGGGAGGCGTGCCGCGGGGAGGCCGACGCCTCCCGCTCCTCAGCCTCCGGGGGTCCCCTCCCTGGCGCCGGCACCTGGGGCCGGGCCAGCCCCGAAAGCCGGGCCCGGGCCCGCGCCTGCTTGCTCAGCCTTCCGTTGCCAGGGGCCTGAGCCTGGGGGCCTCCCCATGGGGAACCCTGAGTCCCGCGCCACGAGTCCCCCGACCGTCCCGGCAACAACGGCACCTTTCGCGGCTTCGTCCTAGCCGCGGAGTGAGAGACCAGTCCGTTTCCCCACAGAGGCCAGCCCCCTCCAGGGGCGCCCCGGTCGCCCGCCACGGCGGAGGCGGACGCCCGGCCACGGCGCCTCCATCCACTCTGCTCGGGGAAAACTCCCCGGCGCCGCGGCTGCCGGCCGCGCCCCATCGTCGCGGCTCGTTTTCCGGGTGGCCGCGACATGCCCCGAGCGAGAAAGGGCCCTGCTCCACGCGGAACTGGGCGCTGACCAGGGCTGCCCAACGCCGGCCAATTCTCACGAGCGTTCTGCCCAAATCGATCCCGATTTGGGCAGAACGCTCGTGAGAATTGGCCGGAAAACGCCCGGCGAACACACTTCGGGCACCACAGGGCCGCAGGGCGGCACCCCCCCGGGGCCCTGTCCGGGATCGCGTGTCGTCGCGTTCCGGCACCCGCCAGGAGGAGCTCCGGGAGGCGTGCCGCGGGGAGGCCGAAGCCTCCCGCTCCTCAGCCTCCGGGGGTCCCCTCCCTGGCGCCGGGAGCTGGGGCCGGGCCAGCCCCTAAAGCCGGGCCCGGGCCCGGGCCTGCTTGCTCAGCCTTCCGTTGCCAGGGGCCTGAGACTGGGGGCCTCCCCATGGGGAACCCTGAGTCCCGCGCCACGAGTCCCCCGACCGTCCCGGACAACGGCACCTTTCGCGGCTTCGTCCTAGCCGCGGAGCGAGACACCAGTCCGTTTCCCCACAGAGGCCAGCCCCCTCCAGGGGCGCCCCGGCCTCCCGCCACGGCGGAGGCGGACGCCCGGCCACGGTGCCTCCATCCACTCTGCTCGGGGAAAACTCCCCGGCGCCGCGGCTGCCGGCCGCGCCCCATCGTCGCGGCTCGTTTTCCGGGTGGCCGCGACATGCCCCGAGCGAGAAAGTGCCCTGCTCCACGCGGAACTGGGCGCTGACCAGGGCTGCCCAACGCCGGCCAATTCTCACGAGCGTTCTGCCCAAATTGATCCCGATTTGGGCAGAACGCTCGTGAGAATTGGCCGGAAAAGGCCCGGCGAACACACTTCGGGCTCCACAGGGCCGCAGGGCGGCCCCCCCCGGGGCCCTGTCCGGGATCGCGTGTCGTCGCGTTCCGGCACCGCCAGGAGGAGCTCCGGGAGGCGTGCCGCGGGGAGGCCGACGCCTCCCGCTCCTCAGCCTCCGGGGGTCCCCTCCCTGGCGCCGGCAGCTGGGGCCGGGCCAGCCCCGAAAGCCGGGCCTGGGCCCGGGCCTGCTTGCTCAGCCGTCCGTTGCCAGGGGCCTGAGCCTGGGGGCCTCCCCATGGGGAACCCTGAGTCCCGCGCCACGAGTCCCCCGACCGTCCCGGCAACAACGGCACCTTTCGCGGCTTCGTCCTAGCCGCGGAGCGAGAGACCAGTCCGTTTCCCCACAGAGGCCAGCCCCCTCCAGGGGCGCCCCGGTCGCCCGCCACGGCGGAGGCGGACGCCCGGCCACGGCGCCTCCATCCACTCTGCTCGGGGAAAACTCCCCGGCGCCGCGGCTGCCGGCCGCGCCCCATCGTCGCGGCTCGTTTTCCGGGTGGCCGCGACATGCCCCGAGCGAGAAAGGGCCCTGCTCCACGCGGAACTGGGCGCTGACCAGGGCTGCCCAACGCCGGCCAATTCTCACGAGCGTTCTGCCCAAATCGATCCCGATTTGGGCAGAACGCTCGTGAGAATTGGCCGGAAAAGGCCCGGCGAACACACTTCGGGCACCACAGGGCCGCAGGGCGGCCCCCCCCGGGGCCCTGTCCGGGATCGCGTGTCGTCGCGTTCCGGCACCGCCAGGAGGAGCTCCGGGAGGCGTGCCGCAGGGAGGCCGACGCCTCCCGCTCCTCAGCCTCCGGGGGTCCCCTCCCTGGCGCCGGCAGCTGGGGCCGGGCCAGCCCCGAAAGCCGGGCCCGGGCCCGGGCCTGCTTGCTCAGCCGTCCGTTGCCAAGGGCCTGAGCCTGGGGGCCTCCCCATGGGGAACCCTGAGTCCCGCGCCACGAGTCCCCCGACCGTCCCGGCGACAACGGCACCTTTCGCGGCTTCGTCCTAGCCGCGGAGTGAGAGACCAGTCCGTTTCCCCACAGAGGCCAGCCCCCTCCAGGGGCGCCCCGGTCGCCCGCCACGGCGGAGGCGGACGCCCGGCCACGGCGCCTCCATCCACTCTGCTCGGGGAAAACTCCCCGGCGCCGCGGCTGCCGGCCGCGCCCCATCGTCGCGGCTCGTTTTCCGGGTGGCCGCGACATGCCCCGAGCGAGAAAAGGCCCTGCTCCACGCGGAACTGGGCGCTGACCAGGGCTGCCCAACGCCGGCCAATTCTCACGAGCGTTCTGCCCAAATCGATCCCGATTTGGGCAGAACGCTCGTGAGAATTGGCCGGAAAAGGCCCGGCGAACACACTTCGGGCACCACAGGGCCGCAGGGCGGCCCCCCCCGGGGCCCTGTCCGGGATCGCGTGTCGTCGCGTTCCGGCACCGCCAGGAGGAGCTCCGGGAGGCGTGCCGCGGGGAGGCCGACGCCTCCCGCTCCTCAGCCTCCGGGGGTCCCCTCCCTGGCGCCGGCACCTGGGGCCGGGCCAGCCCCGAAAGCCGGGCCCGGGCCCGGGCCTGCTTGCTCAGCCTTCCGTTGCCAGGGGCCTGAGCCTGGGGGCCTCCCCATGGGGAACCCTGAGTCCCGCGCCACGAGTCCCCCGACCGTCCCGGCGACAACGGCACCTTTCGCGGCTTCGTCCTAGCCGCGGAGCGAGAGACCAGTCCGTTTCCCCACAGAGGCCAGCCCCCTCCAGGGGCGCCCCGGCCGCCCCCCACGGCAGAGGCGGACGCCCGGCCACGGCGCCTCCATCCACTCTGTTCGGGGAAAACTCCCTGCGCCGCGGCTGCCGGCCGCGCCCCATCGTCGCGGCTCGTTTTCCGGGTGGCCGCGACATACCCCGAGCGAGAAAGGGCCCTGCTCCACGCGGAACTGGGCGCTGACCAGGGCTGCCCAACGCCGGCCAATTCTCACGAGCGTTCTGCCCAAATCGATCCCGATTTGGGCAGAACGCTCGTGAGAATTGGCCGGAAAACGCCCGGCGAACACACTTCGGGCACCACAGGGCCGCAGGGCGGCACCCCCGGGGCCCTGTCCGGGATCGCGTGTCGTCGCGTTCCGGCACCGCTAGGAGGAGCTCCGGGAGGCGTGCCGCGGGGAGGCCGACGCCTCCCGCTCCTCAGCCTCCGGGGGTCCCCTCCCTGGCGCCGGCAGCTGGGGCCGGGGCAGCCCCGAAAGCCGGGCCCGGGCCCGGGCCTGCTTGCTCAGCCGTCCGTTGCCAGGGTCCTGAGCCTGGGGGCCTCCCCATGGGGAACCCTGAGTCCCGCGCCACGAGTCCCCCCGACCGTCCCGGCGACAACGGCACCTTTCGCGGCTTCGTCCTAGCCGCGGAGCGAGAGACCAGTCCGTTTCCCCACAGAGGCCAGCCCCCTCCAGGGGCGCCCCGGTCGCCCGCCACGGCGGAGGCGGACGCCCGGCCACGGCGCCTCCATCCACTCTGCTCGGGGAAAACTCCCCGGCGCCGCGGCTGCCGGCCGCGCCCCATCGTCGCGGCTCATTTTCCGGGTGGCCGCGACATGCCCCGAGCGAGAAAGGGCCCTGCTCCACGCGGAACTGGGCGCTGACCAGGGCTGCCCAACGCCGGCCAATTCTCACGAGCGTTCTGCCCAAATCGATCCCGATTTGGGCAGAACGCTCGTGAGAATTGGCCGGAAAACGCCCGGCGAACACACTTCGGGCACCACAGGGCCGCAGGGCGGCACCCCCCCGGGGCCCTGTCCGGGATCGCGTGTCGTCGCGTTCCGGCACCGCCAGGAGGAGCTCCGGGAGGCGTGCCGCGGGGAGGCCGAAGCCTCCCGCTCCTCAGCCTCCGGGGGTCCCCTCCCTGGCGCCGGGAGCTGGGGCCGGGCCAGGCCCGAAAGCCGGGCCCGGGCCCGGGCCTGCTTGCTCAGCCTTCCGTTGCCAGGGGCCTGAGCCTGGGGGCCTCCCCATGGGGAACCCTGAGTCCCCCGCCACGAGTCCCCCGACCGTCCCGGCGACAACGGCACCTTTCGCGGCTTCGTCCTAGCCGCGGAGTGAGAGACCAGTCCGTTTCCCCACAGAGGCCAGCCCCCTCCAGGGGCGCCCCGGTCGCCCGCCACGGCGGAGGCGGACGCCCGGCCACGGCGCCTCCATCCACTCTGCTCGGGGAAAACTCCCCGGCGCCGCGGCTGCCGGCCGCGCCCCATCGTCGCGGCTCGTTTTCCGGGTGGCCGCGACATGCCCCGAGCGAGAAAGGGCCCTGCTCCACGCGGAACTGGGCGCTGACCAGGGCTGCCCAACGCCGGCCAATTCTCACGAGCGTTCTGCCCAAATCGATCCCGATTTGGGCAGAACGCTCGTGAGAATTGGCCGGAAAGGCCCGGCGAACACACTTCGGGCACCACAGGGCCGCAGGGCGGCCCCCCCCGGGGCCCTGTCCGGGATCGCGTGTCGTCGCGTTCCGGCACCGCCAGGAGGAGCTCCGGGAGGCGTGCCGCGGGGAGGCTGACGCCTCCCGCTCCTCAGCCTCCGGGGGTCCCCTCCCTGGCGCCGGCACCTGGGGCCGGGCCAGCCCCGAAAGCCGGGCCCGGGCCCGGGCCTGCTTGCTCAGCCTTCCGTTGCCAGGGGCCTGAGCCTGGGGGCCTCCCCATGGGGAACCCTGAGTCCCGCGCCACGAGTCCCCCGACCGTCCCGGCGACAACGGCACCTTTCGCGGCTTCGTCCTAGCCGCGGAGCGAGAGACCAGTCCGTTTCCCCACAGAGGCCAGCCCCCTCCAGGGGCGCCCCGGTCGCCCGCCACGGCGGAGGCGGACGCCCGGCCACGGCGCCTCCATCCACTCTGCTCGGGGAAAACTCCCCGGCGCCGCGGCTGCCGGCCGCGCCCCATCGTCGCGGCTCGTTTTCCGGGTGGCCGCGACATGCCCCGAGCGAGAAAGGGCCCTGCTCCACGCGGAACTGGGCGCTGACCAGGGCTGCCCAACGCCGGCCAATTCTCACGAGCGTTCTGCCCAAATCGATCCCGATTTGGGCAGAACGCTCGTGAGAATTGGCCGGAAAACGCCCGGCGAACACACTTCGGGCACCACAGGGCCGCAGGGCGGCACCCCCCCGGGGCCCTGTCCGGGATCGCGTGTCGTCGCGTTCCGGCACCGCCAGGAGGAGCTCCGGGAGGCGTGCCGCGGGGAGGCCGAAGCCTCCCGCTCCTCAGCCTCCGGGGGTCCCCTCCCTGGCGCCGGGAGCTGGGGCCGGGCCAGGCCCGAAAGCCGGGCCCGGGCCCGGGCCTGCTTGCTCAGCCTTCCGTTGCCAGGGGCCTGAGCCTGGGGGCCTCCCCATGGGGAACCCTGAGTCCCGCGCCACGAGTCCCCCGACCGTCCCGGCGAAAACGGCACCTTTCGCGGCTTCGTCCTAGCCGCGGAGTGAGAGACCAGTCCGTTTCCCCACAGAGGCCAGCCCCCTCCAGGGGCGCCCCGGTCGCCCGCCACGGCGGAGGCGGACGCCCGGCCACGGCGCCTCCATCCACTCTGCTCGGGGAAAACTCCCCGGCGCCGCGGCTGCCGGCCGCGCCCCATCGTCGCGGCTCGTTTTCCGGGTGGCCGCGACATGCCCCGAGCGAGAAAGGGCCCTGCTCCACGCGGAACTGGGCGCTGACCAGGGCTGCCCAACGCCGGCCAATTCTCACGAGCGTTCTGCCCAAATCGATCCCGATTTGGGCAGAACGCTCGTGAGAATTGGCCGGAAAACGCCCGGCGAACACACTTCGGGCACCACAGGGCCGCAGGGCGGCACCCCCCCGGGGCCCTGTCCGGGATCCCGTGTCGTCGCGTTCCGGCACCGCCAGGAGGAGCTCCGGGAGGCGTGCCGCGGGGAGGCCGAAGCCTCCCGCTCCACAGCCTCCGGGGGTCCCCTCCCTGGCGCCGGGAGCTGGGGCCGGGCCAGGCCCGAAAGCCGGTCCCGGGCCCGGGCCTGCTTGCTCAGCCTTCCGTTGCCAGGGGCCTGAGCCTGGGGGCCTCCCCATGGGGAACCCTGAGTCCCGCGCCACGAGTCCCCCGACCGTCCCGGCGACAACGGCACCTTTCGCGGCTTCGTCCTAGCCGCGGAGCGAGAGACCAGTCCGTTTCCCCACAGAGGCCAGCCCCCTCCAGGGGCGCCCCGGCCGCCCGCCACGGCAGAGGCGGACGCCCGGCCACGGCGCCTCCATCCACTCTGCTCGGGGAAAACTCCCCGGCGCCGCGGCTGCCGGCCGCGCCCCATCGTCGCGACTCGTTTTCCGGGTGGCCGCGACATGCCCCGAGCGAGAAAGGGCCCTGCTCCACGCGGAACTGGGCGCTGACCAGGGCTGCCCAACGCCGGCGAATTCTCACGAGCGTTCTGCCCAAATCGATCCCGATTTGGCAGAACGCTCGTGAGAATTGGCCGGAAAACGCCCGGCGAACACACTTCGGGCACCACAGGGCCGCAGGGCGGCACCCCCGGGGCCCTGTCCGGGATCGCGTGTCGTCGCGTTCCGGCACCGCCAGGAGGAGCTCCGGGAGGCGTGCCGCGGGGAGGCCGACGCCTCCCGCTCCTCAGCCTCCGGGGGTCCCCTCCCTGGCGCCGGCACCTGGGGCCGGGCCAGCCCCGAAAGCCGGGCCCGGGCCCGGGCCTGCTTGCTCAGCCTTCCGTTGCCAGGGGCCTGAGCCTGGGGGCCTCCCCATGGGGAACCCTGAGTCCCGCGCCACGAGTCCCCCGACCGTCCCGGCAACAACGGCACCTTTCGCGGCTTCGTCCTAGCCGCGGAGTGAGAGACCAGTCCGTTTCCCCACAGAGGCCAGCCCCCTCCAGGGGCGCCCCGGTCGCCCGCCACGGCGGAGGCGGACGCCCGGCCACGGCGCCTCCATCCACTCTGCTCGGGGAAAACTCCCCGGCGCCGCGGCTGCCGGCCGCGCCCCATCGTCGCGGCTCGTTTTCCGGGTGGCCGCGACATGCCCCGAGCGAGAAAGGGCCCTGCTCCACGCGGAACTGGGCGCTGACCAGGGCTGCCCAACGCCGGCCAATTCTCACGAGCGTTCTGCCCAAATCGATCCCGATTTGGGCAGAACGCTCGTGAGAATTGGCCGGAAAACGCCCGGCGAACACACTTCGGGCACCACAGGGCCGCAGGGCGGCACCCCCCCGGGGCCCTGTCCGGGATCGCGTGTCGTCGCGTTCCGGCACCGCCAGGAGGAGCTCCGGGAGGCGTGCCGCGGGGAGGCCGACGCCTCCCGCTCCTCAGCCTCCGGGGGTTCCCTCCCTGGCGCCGGCAGCTGGGGCCGGGCCAGCCCCGAAAGCCGGGCCCGGGCCCGGGCCTGCTTGCTCAGCCTTCCGTTGCCAGGGACCTGAGCCTGGGGGCCTCCCCATGGGGAAGCCTGAGTCCCGCGCCACGAGTCCCCCGACCGTCCCGGCGACAACGGCACCTTTCGCGGCTTCGTCCTAGCCGCGGAGCGAGAGACCAGTCCTTTTCCCCACAGAGGCCAGCCCCCTCCAGGGGCGCCCCGGCCGCCCGCCACGGCAGAGGCGGACACCCGGCCACGGCGCCTCCATCCACTCTGCTCGGGGAAAACTCCCCGGCGCCGCGGCTGCCGGCCGCGCCCCATCGTCGCGGCTCGTTTTCCGGGTGGCCGCGACATGCCCCGAGCGAGAAAGGGCCCTGCTCCACGCGGAACTGGGCGCTGACCAGGGCTGCCCAACGCCGGCCAATTCTCACGAGCGTTCTGCCCAAATCGATCCCGATTTGGGCAGAACGCTCGTGAGAATTGGCCGGAAAACGCCCGGCGAACACACTTTGGGCACCACAGGGCCGCAGGGCGGCACCCCCGGGGCCCTGTCCGGGATCGCGTGTCGTCGCGTTCCGTCACCGCCAGGAGGAGCTCGGGGAGGCGTGCCGTGGGGAGGCCGACGCCTCCCGCTCCTCAGCCTCCGGGGGTCCCCTCCCTGGCGCCGGCAGCTGGGGCCGGGCCAGCCCCGAAAGCCGGGCCTGGGCCCGGGCCTGCTTGCTCAGCCGTCCGTTGCCAGGGGCCTGAGCCTGGGGGCCTCCCCATGGGGAACCCTGAGTCCCGCGCCACGAGTCCCCCGACCGTCCCGGCGACAACGGCACCTTTCGCGGCTTCGTCCTAGCCGCGGAGCGAGAGACCAGTCCGTTACCCCACAGAGGCCAGCCCCCTCCAGGGGCGCCCCGGCCGCCCCCCACGGCAGAGGCGGACGCCCGGCCACGGCGCCTCCATCCACTCTGCTCGGGGAAAACTCCCCGGCGCCGCGGCTGCCGGCCGCGCCCCATCGTCGCGGCTCGTTTTCCGGGTGGCCGCGACATGCCCCGAGCGAGAAAGGGCCCTGCTCCACGCGGAACTGGGCGCTGACCAGGGCTGCCCAACGCCGGCCAATTCTCACGAGCGTTCTGCCCAAATCGATCCCGATTTGGGCAGAACGCTCGTGAGAATTGGCCGGAAAACGCCCGGCGAACACACTTCGGGCACCACAGGGCCGCAGGGCGGCACCCCCCCGGGGCCCTGTCCGGGATCGCGTGTCGTCGCGTTCCGGCACCGCCAGGAGGAGCTCCGGGAGGCGTGCCGCGGGGAGGCCGAAGCCTCCCGCTCCTCAGCCTCCGGGGGTCCCCTCCCTGGCGCCGGGAGCTGGGGCCGGGCCAGGCCCGAAAGCCGGTCCCGGGCCCGGGCCTGCTTGCTCAGCCTTCCGTTGCCAGGGGCCTGAGCCTGGGGGCCTCCCCATGGGGAACCCTGAGTCCCGCGCCACGAGTCCCCCGACCGTCCCGGCGACAACGGCACCTTTCGCGGCTTCGTCCTAGCCGCGGAGCGAGAGACCAGTCCGTTTCCCCACAGAGGCCAGCCCCCTCCAGGGGCGCCCCGGCCGCCCGCCACGGCGGAGGCGGACGCCCGGCCACGGCGCCTCCATCCACTCTGCTCGGGGAAAACTCCCCGGCGCCGCGGCTGCCGGCCGCGCCCCATCGTCGCGGCTCGTTTTCCGGGTGGCCGCGACATGCCCCGAGCGATAAAGGGCCCTGCTCCACGCGGAACTGGGCGCTGACCAGGGCTGCCCAACGCCGGCGAATTCTCACGAGCGTTCTGCCCAAATCGATCCCGATTTGGGCAGAACGCTCGTGAGAATTGGCCGGAAAACGCCCGGCGAACACACTTCGGGCACCACAGGGCCGCAGGGCGGCCCCCCCCGGGGCCCTGTCCGGGATCGCGTGTCGTCGCGTTCCGGCACCGCCAGGAGGAGCTCCGGGAGGCGTGCCGCGGGGAGGCCGACGCCTCCCGCTCCTCAGCCTCCGGGGGTCCCCTCCCTGGCGCCGGGAGCTGGGGCCGGGCCAGCCCCGAAAGCCGGGCCCGGGCCCGGGCCTGCTTGCTCAGCCTTCCGTTGCCAGGGGCCTGAGCCTGGGGGCCTCCCCATGGGGAACCCTGAGTCCCGCGCCACGAGTCCCCCGACCGTCCCGGCGACAACGGCACCTTTCGCGGCTTCGTCCTAGCCGCGGAGCGAGAGACCAGTCCGTTACCCCACAGAGGCCAGCCCCCTCCAGGGGCGCCCCGGCCGCCCCCCACGGCAGAGGCGGACGCCCGGCCACGGCGCCTCCATCCACTCTGCTCGGGGAAAACTCCCCGGCGCCGCGGCTGCCGGCCGCGCCCCATCGTCGCGGCTCGTTTTCCGGGTGGCCGCGACATGCCCCGAGCGAGAAAGGGCCCTGCTCCACGCGGAACTGGGCGCTGACCAGGGCTGCCCAACGCCGGCCAATTCTCACGAGCGTTCTGCCCAAATCGATCCCGATTTGGGCAGAACGCTCGTGAGAATTGGCCGGAAAACGCCCGGCGAACACACTTCGGGCACCACAGGGCCGCAGGGCGGCACCCCCCCGGGGCCCTGTCCGGGATCGCGTGTCGTCGCGTTCCGGCACCGCCAGGAGGAGCTCTGGGAGGCGTGCCGCGGGGAGGCCGAAGCCTCCCGCTCCTCAGCCTCCGGGGGTCCCCTCCCTGGCGCCGGGAGCTGGGGCAGGGCCAGGCCCGAAAGCCGGTCCCGGGCCCGGGCCTGCTTGCTCAGCCTTCCGTTGCCAGGGGCCTGAGCCTGGGGGCCTCCCCATGGGGAACCCTGAGTCCCGCGCCACGAGTCCCCCGACCGTCCCGGCGACAACGGCACCTTTTGCGGCTTCGTCCTAGCCGCGGAGCGAGAGACCAGTCCGTTTCCCCACAGAGGCCAGCCCCCTCCAGGGGCGCCCCGGCCGCCCGCCACGGCAGAGGCGGACGCCCGGCCACGGCGCCTCCATCCACTCTGCTCGGGGAAAACTCCCCGGCGCCGCGGCTGCCGGCCGCGCCCCATCGTCGCGGCTCGTTTTCCGAGTGGCCGCGACATGCCCCGAGCGAGAAAGGGCCCTGCTCCACGCGGAACTGGGCGCTGACCAGGGCTGCCCAACGCCGGCCAATTCTCACGAGCGTTCTGCCCAAATCGATCCCGATTTGGGCAGAACGCTCGTGAGAATTGGCCGGAAAAGGCCCGGCGAACACACTTCGGGCACCACAGGGCCGCAGGGCGGCCCCCCCCCGGGGCCCTGTCCGGGATCGCGTGTCGTCGCGTTCCGGCACCGCCAGGAGGAGCTCCGGGAGGCGTGCCGCGGGGAGGCCGACGCCTCCCGCTCCTCAGCCTCCGGGGGTCCCCTCCCTGGCGCCGGGAGCTGGGGCCGGGCCAGCCCCGAAAGCCGGGCCCGGGCCCGGGCCTGCTTGCTCAGCCTTCCGTTGCCAGGGGCCTGAGCCTGGGGGCCTCCCCATGGGGAACCCTGAGTCCCGCGCCACGAGTCCCCCGACCGTCCCGGCGACAACGGCACCTTTCGCGGCTTCGTCCTAGCCGCGGAGCGAGAGACCAGTCCGTTTCCCCACAGAGGCCAGCCCCCTCCAGGGGCGCCCCGGCCTCCCCCCACGGCAGAGGCGGACGCCCGGCCACGGCGCCTCCATCCACTCTGCTCGGGGAAAACTCCCCGGCGCCGCGGCTGCCGGCCGCGCCCCATCGTCGCGGCTCGTTTTCCGGGTGGCCGCGACATGCCCCGAGCGAGAAAGGGCCCTGCTCCACGCGGAACTGGGCGCTGACCAGGGCTGCCCAACGCCGGCCAATTCTCACGAGCGTTCTGCCCAAATTGATCCCGATTTGGGCAGAACGCTCGTGAGAATTGGCCGGAAAAGGCCCGGCGAACACACTTCGGGCTCCACAGGGCCGCAGGGCGGCCCCCCCCGGGGCCCTGTCCGGGATCGCGTGTCGTCGCGTTCCGGCACCGCCAGGAGGAGCTCCGGGAGGCGTGCCGCGGGGAGGCCGACGCCTCCCGCTCCTCAGCCTCCGGGGGTCCCCTCCCTGGCGCCGGCAGCTGGGGCCAGGCCAGCCCCGAAAGCCGGGCCCGGGCCCGGGCCTGCTTGCTCAGCCTTCCGTTGCCAGGGACCTGAGCCTGGGGGCCTCCCCATGGGGAAGCCTGAGTCCCGCGCCACGAGTCCCCCGACCGTCCCAGCGACAACGGCACCTTTCGCGGCTTCGTCCTAGCCGCGGAGCGAGAGACCAGTCCTTTTCCCCACAGAGGCCAGCCCCCTCCAGGGGCGCCCCGGCCGCCCGCCACGGCAGAGGCGGACACCCGGCCACGGCGCCTCCATCCACTCTGCTCGGGGAAAACTCCCCGGCGCCGCGGCTGCCGGCCGCGCCCCATCGTCGCGGCTCGTTTTCCGGGTGGCCGCGACATGCCCCGAGCGAGAAAGGGCCCTGCTCCACGCGGA
Organism: Meles meles; assembly: GCF_922984935.1. Classification (NCBI taxonomy): domain Eukaryota; kingdom Metazoa; phylum Chordata; class Mammalia; order Carnivora; family Mustelidae; genus Meles; species Meles meles. The sequence continues at coordinate 62,847 of NW_025721271.1, read as the reverse complement.
ACTGGGCGCTGACCAGGGCTGCCCAACGCCGGCCAATTCTCACGAGCGTTCTGCCCAAATCGATCCCGATTTGGGCAGAACGCTCGTGAGAATTGGCCGGAAAACGCCCGGCGAACACACTTTGGGCACCACAGGGCCGCAGGGCGGCACCCCCGGGGCCCTGTCCGGGATCGCGTGTCGTCGCGTTCCGTCACCGCCAGGAGGAGCTCGGGGAGGCGTGCCGTGGGGAGGCCGACGCCTCCCGCTCCTCAGCCTCCGGGGGTCCCCTCCCTGGCGCCGGCAGCTGGGGCCGGGCCAGCCCCGAAAGCCGGGCCTGGGCCCGGGCCTGCTTGCTCAGCCGTCCATTGCCAGGGGCCTGAGCCTGGGGGCCTCCCCATGGGGAACCCTGAGTCCCGCGCCACGAGTCCCCCGACCGTCCCGGCAACAACGGCACCTATCGCGGCTTCGTCCTAGCCGCGGAGCGAGAGACCAGTCCGTTTCCCCACAGAGGCCAGTCCCCTCCAGGGGCGCCCCGGTCGCCCGCCACGGCGGAGGCGGACGCCCGGCCACGGCGCCTCCATCCACTCTGCTCGGGGAAAACTCCCCGGCGCCGCGGCTGCCGGCCGCGCCCCATCGTCGCGGCTCGTTTTCCGGGTGGCCGCGACATGCCCCGAGCGAGAAAGGGCCCTGCTCCACGCGGAACTGGGCGCTGACCAGGGCTGCCCAACGCCGGCCAATTCTCACGAGCGTTCTGCCCAAATCGATCCCGATTTGGGCAGAACGCTCGTGAGAATTGGCCGGAAAAGGCCCGGCGAACACACTTCGGGCACCACAGGGCCGCAGGGCGGCCCCCCCCGGGGCCCTGTCCGGGATCGCGTGTCGTCGCGTTCCGGCACCGCCAGGAGGAGCTCCGGGAGGCGTGCCGCGGGGAGGCCGACGCCTCCCACTCCTCAGCCTCCGGGGGTCCCCTCCCTGGCGCCGGCACCTGGGGCCGGGCCAGCCCCGAAAGCCGGGCCCGGGCCCGGGCCTGCTTGCTCAGCCTTCCGTTGCCAGGGGCCTGAGCCTGGGGGCCTCCCCATGGGGAACCCTGAGTCCCGCGCCACGAGTCCCCCGACCGTCCCGGCGACAACGGCACCTTTCGCGGCTTCGTCCTAGCCGCGGAGCGAGAGACCAGTCCGTTTCCCCACAGAGGCCAGCCCCCTCCAGGGGCGCCCCGGCCGCCCCCCACGGCAGAGGCGGACGCCCGGCCACGGCGCCTCCATCCACTCTGCTCGGGGAAAACTCCCCGGCGCCGCGGCTGCCGGCCGCGCCCCATCGTCGCGGCTCGTTTTCCGGGTGGCCGCGACATGCCCCGAGCGAGAAAGGGCCCTGCTCCACGCGGAACTGGGCGCTGACCAGGGCTGCCCAACGCCGGCCAATTCTCACGAGCGTTCTGCCCAAATCGATCCAGATTTGGGCAGAACGCTCGTGAGAATTGGCCGGAAAACGCCCGGCGAACACACTTCGGGCACCACAGGGCCGCAGGGCGGCCCCCCCCGGGGCCCTGTCCGGGATCGCGTGTCGTCGCGTTCCGGCACCGCCAGGAGGAGCTCCGGGAGGCGTGCCGCGGGGAGGCCGACGCCTCCCGCTCCTCAGCCTCCGGGGGTCCCCTCCCTGGCGCCGGCACCTGGGGCCGGGCCAGCCCCGAAAGCCGGGCCCGGGCCCGGGCCTGCTTGCTCAGCCTTCCGTTGCCAGGGGCCTGAGACTGGGGGCCTCCCCATGGGGAAGCCTGAGTCCCGCGCCACGAGTCCCCCGACCGTCCCGGCGACAACGGCACCTTTCGCGGCTTCGTCCTAGCCGCGGAGCGAGAGACCAGTCCGTTTCCCCACAGAGGCCAGCCCCCTCCAGGGGCGCCCCGGCCGTCCGCCACGGCGGAGGCGGACGCCCGGCCACGGCGCCTCCATCCACTCTGCTCGGGGAAAACTCCCCGGCGCCGCGGCTGCCGGCCGCGCCCCATCGTCGCGGCTCGTTTTCCGGGTGGCCGCGACATGCCCCGAGCGAGAAAGTGCCCTGCTCCACGCGGAACTGGGCGCTCACCAGGGCTGCCCAACGCCGGCCAATTCTCACGAGCGTTCTGCCCAAATCGATCCCGATTTGGGCAGAACGCTCGTGAGAATTGGCCGGAAAAGGCCCGGCGAACACATTTCGGGCTCCACAGGGCCGCAGGGCGGCCCCCCCCGGGGCCCTGTCCGGGATCGCGTGTCGTCGCGTTCCGGCACCGCCAGGAGGAGCTCCGGGAGGCGTGCCGCGGGGAGGCCGACGCCTCCCGCTCCTCAGCCTCCGGGGGTCCCCTCCCTGGCGCCGGCAGCTGGGGCCGGGCCAGCCCCGAAAGCCGGGCCCGGGCCCGGGCCTGCTTGCTCAGCCTTCCGTTGCCAGGGACCTGAGCCTGGGGGCCTCCCCATGGGGAACCCTGAGTCCCGAGCCACGAGTCCCCCGACCGTCAGGGCGACAACGGCACCTTTCGCGGCTTCGTCCTAGCCGCGGAGCGAGAGACCAGTCCATTTCCCCACAGAGGCCAGCCCCCTCCAGGGGCGCCCCGGCCGCCCGCCACGGCAGAGGCGGACGCCCGGCCACGGCGCCTCCATCCACTCTGCTCGGGGAAAACTCCCCGGCGCCGCGGCTGCCGGCCGCGCCCCATCGTCGCGGCTCGTTTTCCGGGTGGCCGCGACATGCCCCGAGCGAGAAAGGGCCCTGCTCCACGCGGAACTGGGCGCTGACCAGGGCTGCCCAACGCCGGCCAATTCTCACGAGCGTTCTGCCCAAATCGATCCCGATTTGGGCAGAACGCTCGTGAGAATTGGCCGGAAAACGCCCGGCGAACACACTTCGGGCACCACAGGGCCGCAGGGCGGCACCCCCGGGGCCCTGTCCGGGATCGCGTGTCGTCGCGTTCCGGCACCGCCAGGAGGAGCTCCGGGAGGCGTGCCGCGGGGAGGCCGACGCCTCCCGCTCCTCAGCCTCCGGGGGTCCCCTCCCTGGCGCCGGCAGCTGGGGCCGGGCCAGCCCCGAAAGCCGGGCCCGGGCCCGGGCCTGCTTGCTCAGCCTTCCGTTGCCAGGGACCTGAGCCTGGGGGTCTCCCCATGGGGACGCCTGAGTCCCGCGCCACGAGTCCCCCGACCGTCCCGGCGACAACGGCACCTTTCGCGGCTTCGTCCTAGCCGCGGAGTGAGAGACCAGTCCGTTTCCCCACAGAGGCCAGCCCCCTCCAGGGGCGCCCCGGTCGCCCGCCACGGCGGAGGCGGACGCCCGGCCACGGCGCCTCCATCCACTCTGCTCGGGGAAAACTCCCCGGCGCCGCGGCTGCCGGCCGCGCCCCATCGTCGCGGCTCGTTTTCCGGGTGGCCGCGACATGCCCCGAGCGAGAAAGGGCCCTGCTCCACGCGGAACTGGGCGCTGACCAGGGCTGCCCAACGCCGGCCAATTCTCACGACCGTTCTACCCAAATCGATCCCGATTTGGGCAGAACGCTCGTGAGAATTGGCCGGAAAGGCCCGGCGAACACACTTCGGGCATACAGGGCCGCAGGGAGGCCCCCCCCGGGGCCCTGTCCGGGATCGCGTGTCGTCGCGTTCCGGCACCGCCAGGAGGAGCTCCGGGAGGCGTGCCGCGGGGATGCCGACGCCTCCCGCTCCTCAGCCTCCGGGGGTCCCCTCCCTGGCGCCGGCACCTGGGGCCGGGCCAGCCCCGAAAGCCGGGCCCGGGCCCGGGCCTGCTTGCTCAGCCTTCCGTTGCCAGGGGCCTGAGCCTGGGGGCCTCCCCATGGGGAAGCCTGAGTCCCGCGCCACGAGTCCCCCGACCGTCCCGGCGACAACGGCACCTTTCGCGGCTTCGTCCTAGCCGCGGAGCGAGAGACCAGTCCGTTTCCCCACAGAGGCCAGCCCCCTCCAGGGGCGCCCCGGCCGCCCCCCACGGCAGAGGCGGACGCCCGGCCACGGCGCCTCCATCCACTCTGCTCGGGGAAAACTCCCCGGCGCCGCGGCTGCCGGCCGCGCCCCATCGTCGCGGCTCGTTTTCCGGGTGGCCGCGACATGCCCCGAGCGAGAAAGGGCCCTGCTCCACGCGGAACTGGGCGCTGACCAGGGCTGCCCAACGCCGGCCAATTCTCACGAGCGTTCTGCCCAAATCGATCCCGATTTGGGCAGAACGCTCGTGAGAATTGGCCGGAAAAGGCCCGGCGAACATACTTCGGGCACCACAGGGCCGCAGGGCGGCCCCCCCCGGGGCCCTGTCCGGGATCGCGTGTCGTCGCGTTCCGGCACCGCCAGGAGGAGCTCCGGGAGGCGTGCCGCGGGGAGGCCGACGCCTCCCGCTCCTCAGCCTCCGGGGGTCCCCTCCCTGGCGCCGGGAGCTGGGGCCGGGCCAGCCCCGAAAGCCGGGCCCGGGCCCGGGCCTGCTTGCTCAGCCTTCCGTTGCCAGGGGCCTGAGACTGGGGGCCTCCCCATGGGGAAGCCTGAGTCCCGCGCCACGAGTCCCCCGACCGTCCCGGCGACAACGGCACCTTTCGCGGCTTCGTCCTAGCCGCGGAGCGAGAGACCAGTCCGTTTCCCCACAGAGGCCAGCCCCCTCCAGGGGCGCCCCGGCCGCCCGCCACGGCGGAGGCGGACGCCCGTCCACGGCGCCTCCATCCACTCTGCTCGGGGAAAACTCCCCGGCGCCGCGGCTGCCGGCCGCGCCCCATCGTCGCGGCTCGTTTTCCGGGTGGCCGCGACATGCCCCGAGCGAGAAAGTGCCCTGCTCCACGCGGAACTGGGCGCTGACCAGGGCTGCCCAACGCCGGCGAATTCTCACGAGCGTTCTGCCCAAATCGATCCCGATTTGGGCAGAACGCTCGTGAGAATTGGCCGGAAAAGGCCCGGCGAACACACTTCGGGCTCCACAGGGTCGCAGGGCGGCCCCCCCCGGGGCCCTGTCCGGGATCGCGTGTCGTCGCGTTCCGGCACCGCCAGGAGGAGCTCCGGGAGGCGTGCCGCGGGGATGCCGACGCCTCCCGCTCCTCAGCCTCCGGGGGTCCCCTCCCTGGCGCCGGCAGCTGGGGCCGGGCCAGCCCCGAAAGCCGGGCCCGGGCCCGGGCCTGCTTGCTCAGCCTTCGGTTGCCAGGGACCTGAGCCTGGGGGCCTCCCCATGGGGAAGCCTGAGTCCCGCGCCACGAGTCCCCCGACCGTCCCGGCGACAACGGCACCTTTCGCGGCTTCGTCCTAGTCGCGGAGCGAGAGACCAGTCCGTTTCCCCACAGAGGCCAGCCCCCTCCAGGGGCGCCCCGGCCGCCCGCCACGGCAGAGGCAGACGCCCGGCCACGGCGCCTCCATCCACTCTGCTCGGGGAAAACTCCCCTGCGCCGCGGCTGCCGGCCGCGCCCCATCGTCGCGGCTCGTTTTCCGGGTGGCCGCGACATGCCCCGAGCGAGAAAGGGCCCTGCTCCACGCGGAACTGGGCGCTGACCAGGGCTGCCCAACGCCGGCCAATTCTCACGAGCGTTCTGCCCAAATCGATCCCGATTTGGGCAGAACGCTCGTGAGAATTGGCCGGAAAACGCCCGGCGAACACACTTCGGGCACCACAGGGCCGCAGGGCGGCACCCCCGGGGCCCTGTCCGGGATCGCGTGTCGTCGCGTTCCGGCACCTCCAGGAGGAGCTCCGGGAGGCGTGCCGCGGGGAGGCCGACGCCTCCCGCTCCTCAGCCTCCGGGGGTCCCCTCCCTGGCGCCGGCACCTGGGGCCGGGCCAGCCCCGAAAGCCGGGCCCGGGCCCGGGCCTGCTTGCTCAGCCTTCCGTTGCCAGGGGCCTGAGCCTGGGGGCCTCCCCATGGGGAACCCTGAGTCCCGCGCCACGAGTCCCCCGACCGTCCCGGCGACAACGGCACCTTTCGCGGCTTCGTCCTAGCCGCGGAGCGAGAGACCAGTCCGTTTCCCCACAGAGGCCAGCCCCCTCCAGGGGCGCCCCGGCCGCCCGCCACGGCAGAGGCGGACGCCCGGCCACGGCGCCTCCATCCACTCTGCTCGGGGAAAACTCCCCGGCGCCGCGGCTGCCGGCCGCGCCCCACCGTCGCGGCTCGTTTTCCGGGTGGCCGCGACATGCCCCGAGCGAGAAAGTGCCCTGCTCCACGCGGAACTGGGCGCTGACCAGGGCTGCCCAACGCCGGCGAATTCTCACGAGCGTTCTGCCCAAATCGATCCCGATTTGGGCAGAACGCTCGTGAGAATTGGCCGGAAAAGGCCCGGCGAACACACTTCGGGCTCCACAGGGCCGCAGGGCGGCCCCCCCCGGGGCCCTGTCCGGGATCGCGTGTCGTCGCGTTCCGGCACCGCCAGGAGGAGCTCCGGGAGGCGTGCCGCGGGGATGCCGACGCCTCCCGCTCCTCAGCCTCCGGGGGTCCCCTCCCTGGCGCCGGCAGCTGGGGCCGGGCCAGCCCCGAAAGCCGGGCCCGGGCCCGGGCCTGCTTGCTCAGCCTTCCGTTGCCAGGGACCTGAGCCTGGGGGCCTCCCCATGGGGAAGCCTGAGTCCCGCGCCACGAGTCCCCCGACCGTCCCGGCGACAACGGCACCTTTCGCGGCTTCGTCCTAGCCGCGGAGCGAGAGACCAGTCCGTTTCCCCACAGAGGCCAGCCCCCTCCAGGGGCGCCCCGGCCGCCCGCCACGGCAGAGGCGGACGCCCGGCCACGGCGCCTCCATCCACTCTGCTCGGGGAAAACTCCCCGGCGCCGCGGCTGCCGGCCGCGCCCCACCGTCGCGGCTCGTTTTCCGGGTGGCCGCGACATGCCCCGAGCGAGAAAGGGCCCTGCTCCACGCGGAACTGGGCGCTGACCAGGGCTGCCCAACGCCGGCCAATTCTCACGAGCGTTCTGCGAAAATCGATCCCGATTTGGGCAGAACGCTCGTGAGAATTGGCCGGAAAGGCCCGGCGAACACACTTCGGTCACCACAGGGCCGCAGGGCGGCCCCCCCCGGGGCCCTGTCCGGGATCGCGTGTCGTCGCGTTCCGGCACCGCCAGGAGGAGCTCCGGGAGGCGTGCCGCGGGGAGGCCGACGCCTCCCGCTCCTCAGCCTCCGGGGGTCCCCTCCCTGGCGCCGGCACCTGGGGCCGGGCCAGCCCCGAAAGCCGGGCCCGGGCCCGGGCCTGCTTGCTCAGCCTTCCGTTGCCAGGGGCCTGAGCCTGGGGGCCTCCCCATGGGGAACCCTGAGTCCCGCGCCACGAGTCCCCCGACCGTCCCGGCGACAACGGCACCTTTCGCGGCTTCGTCCTAGCCGCGGAGCGAGAGACCAGTCCTTTTCCCCACAGAGGCCAGCCCCCTCCAGGGGCGCCCCGGCCGCCCGCCACGGCAGAGGCGGACGCCCGGCCACGGCGCCTCCATCCACTCTGCTCGGGGAAAACTCCCCGGCGCCGCGGCTGCCGGCCGCGCCCCACCGTCGCGGCTCGTTTTCCGGGTGGCCGCGACATGCCCCGAGCGAGAAAGTGCCCTGCTCCACGCGGAACTGGGCGCTGACCAGGGCTGCCCAACGCCGGCGAATTCTCACGAGCGTTCTGCCCAAATCGATCCCGATTTGGGCAGAACGCTCGTGAGAATTGGCCGGAAAAGGCCCGGCGAACACACTTCGGGCTCCACAGGGCCGCAGGGCGGCCCCCCCCGGGGCCCTGTCCGGGATCGCGTGTCGTCGCGTTCCGGCACCGCCAGGAGGAGCTCCGGGAGGCGTGCCGCGGGGATGCCGACGCCTCCCGCTCCTCAGCCTCCGGGGGTCCCCTCGCTGGCGCCGGCAGCTGGGGCCGGGCCAGCCCCGAAAGCCGGGCCCGGGCCCGGGCCTGCTTGCTCAGCCTTCCGTTGCCAGGGACCTGAGCCTGGGGGCCTCCCCATGGGGAAGCCTGAGTCCCGCGCCACGAGTCCCCCGACCGTCCCGGCGACAACGGCACCTTTCGCGGCTTCGTCCTAGCCGCGGAGCGAGAGACCAGTCCGTTTCCCCACAGAGGCCAGCCCCCTCCAGGGGCGCCCCGGCCGCCCGCCACGGCAGAGGCAGACGCCCGGCCACGGCGCCTCCATCCACTCTGCTCGGGGAAAACTCCCCGGCGCCGCGGCTGCCGGCCGCGCCCCATCGTCGCGGCTCGTTTTCCGGGTGGCCGCGACATGCCCCGAGCGAGAAAGGGCCCTGCTCCACGCGGAACTGGGCGCTGACCAGGGCTGCCCAACGCCGGCCAATTCTCACGAGCGTTCTGCCCAAATCGATCCCGATTTGGGCAGAACGCTCGTGAGAATTGGCCGGAAAACGCCCGGCGAACACACTTCGGGCACCACAGGGCCGCAGGGCGGCACCCCCGGGGCCCTGTCCGGGATCGCGTGTCTTCGCGTTCCGGCACCGCCAGGAGGAGCTCCGGGAGGCGTGCCGCGGGGAGGCCGACGCCTCCCGCTCCTCAGCCTCCGGGGGTCCCCTCCCTGGCGCCGGCACCTGGGGCCGGGGCAGCCCCGAAAGCCGGGCCCGGGCCCGGGCCTGCTTGCTCAGCCGTCCGTTGCCAGGGGCCTGAGCCTGGGGGCCTCCCCATGGGGAACCCTGAGTCCCGCGCCACGAGTCCCCCGACCGTCCCGGCGACAACGGCACCTTTCGCGGCTTCGTCCTAGCCGCGGAGCGAGAGACCAGTCCGTTTCCCCACAGAGGCCAGCCCCCTCCAGGGGCGCCCCGGTCGCCCGCCACGGCGGAGGCGGACGCCCGGCCACGGCGCCTCCATCCACTCTGCTCGGGGAAAACTCCCCGGCGCCGCGGCTGCCGGCCGCGCCCCATCGTCGCGGCTCGTTTTCCGGGTGGCCGCGACATGCCCCGAGCGAGAAAGGGCCCTGCTCCACGCGGAACTGGGCGCTGACCAGGGCTGCCCAACGCCGGCCAATTCTCACGAGCGTTCTGCGAAAATCGATCCCGATTTGGGCAGAACGCTCGTGAGAATTGGCCGGAAAGGCCCGGCGAACACACTTCGGGCACCACAGGGCCGCAGGGCGGCCCCCCCCGGGGCCCTGTCCGGGATCGCGTGTCGTCGCGTTCCGGCACCGCCAGGAGGAGCTCCGGGAGGCGTGCCGCGGGGAGGCCGACGCCTCCCGCTCCTCAGCCTCCGGGGGTCCCCTCCCTGGCGCCGGCACCTGGGGCCGGGCCAGCCCCGAAAGCCGGGCCCGGGCCCGGGCCTGCTTGCTCAGCCTTCCGTTGCCAGGGGCCTGAGCCTGGGGGCCTCCCCTTGGGGAACCCTGAGTCCCGCGCCACGAGTCCCCCGACCGTCCCGGCGACAACGGCACCTTTCGCGGCTTCGTCCTAGCCGCGGAGCGAGAGACCAGTCCTTTTCCCCACAGAGGCCAGCCCCCTCCAGGGGCGCCCCGGCTGCCCGCCACGGCAGAGGCGGACGCCCGGCCACGGCGCCTCCATCCACTCTGCTCGGGGAAAACTCCCCGGTGCCGCGGCTGCCGGCCGCGCCCCATCGTCGCGGCTCGTTTTCCGGGTGGCCGCGACATGCCCCGAGCGAGAAAGTGCCCTGCTCCACGCGGAACTGGGCGCTGACCAGGGCTGCCCAACGCCGGCGAATTCTCACGAGCGTTCTGCCCAAATCGATCCCGATTTGGGCAGAACGCTCGTGAGAATTGGCCGGAAAAGGCCAGGCGAACACACTTCGGGCTCCACAGGGCCGCAGGGCGGCCCCCCCCGGGGCCCTGTCCGGGATCGCGTGTCGTCGCGTTCCGGCACCGCCAGGAGGAGCTCCGGGAGGCGTGCCGCGGGGATGCCGACGCCTCCCGCTCCTCAGCCTCCGGGGGTCCCCTCCCTGGCGCCGGCAGCTGGGGCCGGGCCAGCCCCGAAAGCCGGGCCCGGGCCCGGGCCTGCTTGCTCAGCCTTCGGTTGCCAGGGACCTGAGCCTGGGGGCCTCCCCATGGGGAAGCCTGAGTCCCGCGCCACGAGTCCCCCGACCGTCCCGGCGACAACGGCACCTTTCGCGGCTTCGTCATAGCCGCGGAGCGAGAGACCAGTCCGTTTCCCCACAGAGGCCAGCCCCCTCCAGGGGCGCCCCGGCCGCCCGCCACGGCAGAGGCAGACGCCCGGCCACGGCGCCTCCATCCACTCTGCTCGGGGAAAACTCCCCGGCGCCGCGGCTGCCGGCCGCGCCCCATCTTCGCGGCTCGTTTTCCGGGTGGCCGCGACATGCCCCGAGCGAGAAAGGGCCCTGCTCCACGCGGAACTGGGCGCTGACCAGGGCTGCCCAACGCCGGCCAATTCTCACGAGCGTTCTGCGAAAATCGATCCCGATTTGGGCAGAACGCTCGGGAGAATTGGCCGGAAAGGCCCGGCGAACACACTTCGGGCACCACAGGGCCGCAGGGCGGCCCCCCCCGGGGCCCTGTCCGGGATCGCGTGTCGTCGCGTTCCGGCACCGCCAGGAGGAGCTCCGGGAGGCGTGCCGCGGGGAGGCCGACGCCTCCCGCTCCTCAGCCTCCGGGGGTCCCCTCCCTGGCGCCGGCACCTGGGGCCGGGCCAGCCCCGAAAGCCGGGCCCGGGCCCGGGCCTGCTTGCTCAGCCTTCCGTTGCCAGGGGCCTGAGACTGGGGGCCTCCCCATGGGGAAGCCTGAGTCCCGCGCCACGAGTCCCCCGACCGTCCCGGCGACAACGGCACCTTTCGCGGCTTCGTCCTAGCCGCGGAGCGAGAGACCAGTCCGTTTCCCCACAGAGGCCAGCCCCCTCCAGGGGCGCCCCGGCCGTCCGCCACGGCGGAGGCGGACGCCCGGCCACGGCGCCTCCATCCACTCTGCTCGGGGAAAACTCCCCGGCGCCGCGGCTGCCGGCCGCGCCCCATCGTCGCGGCTCGTTTTCTGGGTGGCCGCGACATGCCCCGAGCGAGAAAGGGCCCTGCTCCACGCGGAACTGGGCGCTGACCAGGGCTGCCCAACGCCGGCCAATTCTCACGAGCGTTCTGCCCAAATCGATCCCGATTTGGGCAGAACGCTCGTGAGAATTGGCCGGAAAACGCCCGGCGAACACACTTCGGGCACCACAGGGCCGCAGGGCGGCACCCCCGGGGCCCTGTCCGGGATCGCGTGTCGTCGCGTTCCGGCACCGCCAGGAGGAGCTCCGGGAGGCGTGCCGCGGGGAGGCCGACGCCTCCCGCTCCTCAGCCTCCGGGGGTCCCCTCCCTGGCGCCGGCAGCTGGGGCCGGGCCAGCCCCGAAAGCCGGGCCCGGGCCCGGGCCTGCTTGCTCAGCCTTCCGTTGCCAGGGACCTGAGCCTGGGGGTCTCCCCATGGGGACGCCTGAGTCCCGCGCCACGAGTCCCCCGACCGTCCCGGCGACAACGGCACCTTTCGCGGCTTCGTCCTAGCCGCGGAGTGAGAGACCAGTCCGTTTCCCCACAGAGGCCAGCCCCCTCCAGGGGCGCCCCGGTCGCCCGCCACGGCGGAGGCGGACGCCCGGCCACGGCGCCTCCATCCACTCTGCTCGGGGAAAACTCCCCGGCGCCGCGGCTGCCGGCCGCGCCCCATCGTCGCGGCTCGTTTTCCGGGTGGCCGCGACATGCCCCGAGCGAGAAAGGGCCCTGCTCCACGCGGAACTGGGCGCTGACCAGGGCTGCCCAACGCCGGCCAATTCTCACGACCGTTCTACCCAAATCGATCCCGATTTGGGCAGAACGCTCGTGAGAATTGGCCGGAAAGGCCCGGCGAACACACTTCGGGCATACAGGGCCGCAGGGCGGCCCCCCCCGGGGCCCTGTCCGGGATCGCGTGTCGTCGCGTTCCGGCACCGCCAGGAGGAGCTCCGGGAGGCGTGCCGCGGGGAGGCCGACGCCTCCCGCTCCTCAGCCTCCGGGGGTCCCCTCCCTGGCGCCGGCACCTGGGGCCGGGCCAGCCCCGAAAGCCGGGCCCGGGCCCGGGCCTGCTTGCTCAGCCTTCCGTTGCCAGGGGCCTGAGCCTGGGGGCCTCCCCATGGGGAAGCCTGAGTCCCGCGCCACGAGTCCCCCGACCGTCCCGGCGACAACGGCACCTTTCGCGGCTTCGTCCTAGCCGCGGAGCGAGAGACCAGTCCGTTTCCCCACAGAGGCCAGCCCCCTCCAGGGGCGCCCCGGCCGCCCCCCACGGCAGAGGCGGACGCCCGGCCACGGCGCCTCCATCCACTCTGCTCGGGGAAAACTCCCCGGCGCCGCGGCTGCCGGCCGCGCCCCATCGTCGCGGCTCGTTTTCCGGGTGGCCGCGACATGCCCCGAGCGAGAAAGGGCCCTGCTCCACGCGGAACTGGGCGCTGACCAGGGCTGCCCAACGCCGGCCAATTCTCACGAGCGTTCTGCCCAAATCGATCCCGATTTGGGCAGAACGCTCGTGAGAATTGGCCGGAAAAGGCCCGGCGAACATACTTCGGGCACCACAGGGCCGCAGGGCGGCCCCCCCCGGGGCCCTGTCCGGGATCGCGTGTCGTCGCGTTCCGGCACCGCCAGGAGGAGCTCCGGGAGGCGTGCCGCGGGGAGGCCGACGCCTCCCGCTCCTCAGCCTCCGGGGGTCCCCTCCCTGGCGCCGGGAGCTGGGGCCGGGCCAGCCCCGAAAGCCGGGCCCGGGCCCGGGCCTGCTTGCTCAGCCTTCCGTTGCCAGGGGCCTGAGACTGGGGGCCTCCCCATGGGGAAGCCTGAGTCCCGCGCCACGAGTCCCCCGACCGTCCCGGCGACAACGGCACCTTTCGCGGCTTCGTCCTAGCCGCGGAGCGAGAGACCAGTCCGTTTCCCCACAGAGGCCAGCCCCCTCCAGGGGCGCCCCGGCCGCCCGCCACGGCGGAGGCGGACGCCCGGCCACGGCGCCTCCATCCACTCTGCTCGGGGAAAACTCCCCGGCGCCGCGGCTGCCGGCCGCGCCCCATCGTCGCGGCTCGTTTTCCGGGTGGCCGCGACATGCCCCGAGCGAGGAAAGTGCCCTGCTCCACGCGGAACTGGGCGCTGACCAGGGCTGCCCAACGCCGGCGAATTCTCACGAGCGTTCTGCCCAAATCGATCCCGATTTGGGCAGAACGCTCGTGAGAATTGGCCGGAAAAGGCCCGGCGAACACACTTCGGGCTCCACAGGGTCGCAGGGCGGCCCCCCCCGGGGCCCTGTCCGGGATCGCGTGTCGTCGCGTTCCGGCACCGCCAGGAGGAGCTCCGGGAGGCGTGCCGCGGGGATGCCGACGCCTCCCGCTCCTCAGCCTCCGGGGGTCCCCTCCCTGGCGCCGGCAGCTGGGGCCGGGCCAGCCCCGAAAGCCGGGCCCGGGCCCGGGCCTGCTTGCTCAGCTTTCGGTTGCCAGGGACCTGAGCCTGGGGGCCTCCCCATGGGGAAGCCTGAGTCCCGCGCCACGAGTCCCCCGACCGTCCCGGCGACAACGGCACCTTTCGCGGCTTCGTCCTAGTCGCGGAGCGAGAGACCAGTCCGTTTCCCCACAGAGGCCAGCCCCCTCCAGGGGCGCCCCGGCCGCCCGCCACGGCAGAGGCAGACGCCCGGCCACGGCGCCTCCATCCACTCTGCTCGGGGAAAACTCCCCTGCGCCGCGGCTGCCGGCCGCGCCCCATCGTCGCGGCTCGTTTTCCGGGTGGCCGCGACATGCCCCGAGCGAGAAAGGGCCCTGCTCCACGCGGAACTGGGCGCTGACCAGGGCTGCCCAACGCCGGCCAATTCTCACGAGCGTTCTGCCCAAATCGATCCCGATTTGGGCAGAACGCTCGTGAGAATTGGCCGGAAAACGCCCGGCGAACACACTTCGGGCACCACAGGGCCGCAGGGCGGCACCCCCGGGGCCCTGTCCGGGATCGCGTGTCGTCGCGTTCCGGCACCGCCAGGAGGAGCTCCGGGAGGCGTGCCGCGGGGAGGCCGACGCCTCCCGCTCCTCAGCCTCCGGGGGTCCCCTCCCTGGCGCCGGCACCTGGGGCCGGGCCAGCCCCGAAAGCCGGGCCCGGGCCCGGGCCTGCTTGCTCAGCCTTCCGTTGCCAGGGGCCTGAGCCTGGGGGCCTCCCCATGGGGAACCCTGAGTCCCGCGCCACGAGTCCCCCGACCGTCCCGGCGACAACGGCACCTTTCGCGGCTTCGTCCTAGCCGCGGAGCGAGAGACCAGTCCTTTTCACCACAGAGGCCAGCCCCCTCCAGGGGCGCCCCGGCCGCCCGCCACGGCAGAGGCGGACGCCCGGCCACGGCGCCTCCATCCACTCTGCTCGGGGAAAACTCCCCGGCGCCGCGGCTGCCGGCCGCGCCCCACCGTCGCGGCTCGTTTTCCGGGTGGCCGCGACATGCCCCGAGCGAGAAAGTGCCCTGCTCCACGCGGAACTGGGCGCTGACCAGGGCTGCCCAACGCCGGCGAATTCTCACGAGCGTTCTGCCCAAATCGATCCCGATTTGGGCAGAACGCTCGTGAGAATTGGCCGGAAAAGGCCCGGCGAACACACTTCGGGCTCCACAGGGCCGCAGGGCGGCCCCCCCCGGGGCCCTGTCCGGGATCGCGTGTCGTCGCGTTCCGGCACCGCCAGGAGGAGCTCCGGGAGGCGTGCCGCGGGGAGGCCGACGCCTCCCGCTCCTCAGCCTCCGGGGGTCCCCTCCCTGGCGCCGGCACCTGGGGCCGGGGCAGCCCCGAAAGCCGGGCCCGGGCCCGGGCCTGCTTGCTCAGCCGTCCGTTGCCAGGGGCCTGAGCCTGGGGGCCTCCCCATGGGGAACCCTGAGTCCCGCGCCACGAGTCCCCCGACCGTCCCGGCGACAACGGCACCTTTCGCGGCTTCGTCCTAGCCGCGGAGCGAGAGACCAGTCCGTTTCCCCACAGAGGCCAGCCCCCTCCAGGGGCGCCCCGGTCGCCCGCCACGGCGGAGGCGGACGCCCGGCCACGGCGCCTCCATCCACTCTGCTCGGGGAAAACTCCCCGGCGCCGCGGCTGCCGGCCGCGCCCCATCGTCGCGGCTCGTTTTCCGGGTGGCCGCGACATGCCCCGAGCGAGAAAGGGCCCTGCTCCACGCGGAACTGGGCGCTGACCAGGGCTGCCCAACGCCGGCCAATTCTCACGAGCGTTCTGCGAAAATCGATCCCGATTTGGGCAGAACGCTCGTGAGAATTGGCCGGAAAGGCCCGGCGAACACACTTCGGGCACCACAGGGCCGCAGGGCGGCCCCCCCCGGGGCCCTGTCCGGGATCGCGTGTCGTCGCGTTCCGGCACCGCCAGGAGGAGCTCCGGGAGGCGTGCCGCGGGGAGGCCGACGCCTCCCGCTCCTCAGCCTCCGGGGGTCCCCTCCCTGGCGCCGGCACCTGGGGCCGGGCCAGCCCCGAAAGCCGGGCCCGGGCCCGGGCCTGCTTGCTCAGCCTTCCGTTGCCAGGGGCCTGAGCCTGGGGGCCTCCCCATGGGGAACCCTGAGTCCCGCGCCACGAGTCCCCCGACCGTCCCGGCGACAACGGCACCTTTCGCGGCTTCGTCCTAGCCGCGGAGCGAGAGACCAGTCCTTTTCCCCACAGAGGCCAGCCCCCTCCAGGGGCGCCCCGGCTGCCCGCCACGGCAGAGGCGGACGCCCGGCCACGGCGCCTCCATCCACTCTGCTCGGGGAAAACTCCCCGGTGCCGCGGCTGCCGGCCGCGCCCCATCGTCGCGGCTCGTTTTCCGGGTGGCCGCGACATGCCCCGAGCGAGAAAGTGCCCTGCTCCACGCGGAACTGGGCGCTGACCAGGGCTGCCCAACGCCGGCGAATTCTCACGAGCGTTCTGCCCAAATCGATCCCGATTTGGGCAGAACGCTCGTGAGAATTGGCCGGAAAAGGCCAGGCGAACACACTTCGGGCTCCACAGGGCCGCAGGGCGGCCCCCCCCGGGGCCCTGTCCGGGATCGCGTGTCGTCGCGTTCCGGCAACGCCAGGAGGAGCTCCGGGAGGCGTGCCGCGGGGATGCCGACGCCTCCCGCTCCTCAGCCTCCGGGGGTCCCCTCCCTGGCGCCGGCAGCTGGGGCCGGGCCAGCCCCGAAAGCCGGGCCCGGGCCCGGGCCTGCTTGCTCAGCCTTCGGTTGCCAGGGACCTGAGCCTGGGGGCCTCCCCATGGGGAAGCCTGAGTCCCGCGCCACGAGTCCCCCGACCGTCCCGGCGACAACGGCACCTTTCGCGGCTTCGTCCTAGCCGCGGAGCGAGAGACCAGTCCGTTTCCCCACAGAGGCCAGCCCCCTCCAGGGGCGCCCCGGCCGCCCGCCACGGCAGAGGCAGACGCCCGGCCACGGCGCCTCCATCCACTCTGCTCGGGGAAAACTCCCCGGCGCCGCGGCTGCCGGCCGCGCCCCATCTTCGCGGCTCGTTTTCCGGGTGGCCGCGACATGCCCCGAGCGAGAAAGGGCCCTGCTCCACGCGGAACTGGGCGCTGACCAGGGCTGCCCAACGCCGGCCAATTCTCACGAGCGTTCTGCGAAAATCGATCCCGATTTGGGCAGAACGCTCGTGAGAATTGGCCGGAAAGGCCCGGCGAACACACTTCGGGCACCACAGGGCCGCAGGGCGGCCCCCCCCGGGGCCCTGTCCGGGATCGCGTGTCGTCGCGTTCCGGCACCGCCAGGAGGAGCTCCGGGAGGCGTGCCGCGGGGAGGCCGACGCCTCCCGCTCCTCAGCCTCCGGGGGTCCCCTCCCTGGCGCCGGCACCTGGGGCCGGGCCAGCCCCGAAAGCCGGGCCCGGGCCCGGTCCTGCTTGCTCAGCCGTCCGTTGCCAGGGGCCTGAGCCTGGGGGCCTCCCCATGGGGAACCCTGAGTCCCGCGCCACGAGTCCCCCGACCGTCCCGGCGACAACGGCACCTTTCGCGGCTTCGTCCTAGCCGCGGAGCGAGAGACCAGTCCGTTTCCCCACAGAGGCCAGCCCCCTCCAGGGGCGCCCCGGTCGCCCGCCACGGCGGAGGCGGACGCCCGGCCACGGCGCCTCCATCCACTCTGCTCGGGGAAAACTCCCCGGCGCCGCGGCTGCCGGCCGCGCCCCATCGTCGCGGCTCGTTTTCCGGGTGGCCGCGACATGCCCCGAGCGAGAAAGGGCCCTGCTCCACGCGGAACTGGGCGCTGACCAGGGCTGCCCAACGCCGGCCAATTCTCACGAGCGTTCTGCCCAAATCGATCCCGATTTGGGCAGAACGCTCGTGAGAATTGGCCGGAAAACGCCCGGCGAACACACTTCGGGCACCACAGGGCCGCAGGGCGGCACCCCCGGGGCCCTGTCCGGGATCGCGTGTCTTCGCGTTCCGGCACCGCCAGGAGGAGCTCCGGGAGGCGTGCCGCGGGGAGGCCGACGCCTCCCGCTCCTCAGCCTCCGGGGGTCCCCTCCCTGGCGCCGGCACCTGGGGCCGGGGCAGCCCCGAAAGCCGGGCCCGGGCCCGGGCCTGCTTGCTCAGCCGTCCGTTGCCAGGGGCCTGAGCCTGGGGGCCTCCCCATGGGGAACCCTGAGTCCCGCGCCACGAGTCCCCCGACCGTCCCGGCGACAACGGCACCTTTCGCGGCTTCGTCCTAGCCGCGGAGCGAGAGACCAGTCCGTTTCCCCACAGAGGCCAGCCCCCTCCAGGGGCGCCCCGGTCGCCCGCCACGGCGGAGGCGGACGCCCGGCCACGGCGCCTCCATCCACTCTGCTCGGGGAAAACTCCCCGGCGCCGCGGCTGCCGGCCGCGCCCCATCGTCGCGGCTCGTTTTCCGGGTGGCCGCGACATGCCCCGAGCGAGAAAGGGCCCTGCTCCACGCGGAACTGGGCGCTGACCAGGGCTGCCCAACGCCGGCCAATTCTCACGAGCGTTCTGCGAAAATCGATCCCGATTTGGGCAGAACGCTCGTGAGAATTGGCCGGAAAGGCCCGGCGAACACACTTCGGGCACCACAGGGCCGCAGGGCGGCCCCCCCCGGGGCCCTGTCCGGGATCGCGTGTCGTCGCGTTCCGGCACCGCCAGGAGGAGCTCCGGGAGGCGTGCCGCGGGGAGGCCGACGCCTCCCGCTCCTCAGCCTCCGGGGGTCCCCTCCCTGGCGCCGGCACCTGGGGCCGGGCCAGCCCCGAAAGCCGGGCCCGGGCCCGGGCCTGCTTGCTCAGCCTTCCGTTGCCAGGGGCCTGAGCCTGGGGGCCTCCCCATGGGGAACCCTGAGTCCCGCGCCACGAGTCCCCCGACCGTCCCGGCGACAACGGCACCTTTCGCGGCTTCGTCCTAGCCGCGGAGCGAGAGACCAGTCCTTTTCCCCACAGAGGCCAGCCCCCTCCAGGGGCGCCCCGGCTGCCCGCCACGGCAGAGGCGGACGCCCGGCCACGGCGCCTCCATCCACTCTGCTCGGGGAAAACTCCCCGGTGCCGCGGCTGCCGGCCGCGCCCCATCGTCGCGGCTCGTTTTCCGGGTGGCCGCGACATGCCCCGAGCGAGAAAGTGCCCTGCTCCACGCGGAACTGGGCGCTGACCAGGGCTGCCCAACGCCGGCGAATTCTCACGAGCGTTCTGCCCAAATCGATCCCGATTTGGGCAGAACGCTCGTGAGAATTGGCCGGAAAAGGCCAGGCGAACACACTTCGGGCTCCACAGGGCCGCAGGGCGGCCCCCCCCGGGGCCCTGTCCGGGATCGCGTGTCGTCGCGTTCCGGCACCGCCAGGAGGAGCTCCGGGAGGCGTGCCGCGGGGATGCCGACGCCTCCCGCTCCTCAGCCTCCGGGGGTCCCCTCCCTGGCGCCGGCAGCTGGGGCCGGGCCAGCCCCGAAAGCCGGGCCCGGGCCCGGGCCTGCTTGCTCAGCCTTCGGTTGCCAGGGACCTGAGCCTGGGGGCCTCCCCATGGGGAAGCCTGAGTCCCGCGCCACGAGTCCCCCGACCGTCCCGGCGACAACGGCACCTTTCGCGGCTTCGTCCTAGCCGCGGAGCGAGAGACCAGTCCGTTTCCCCACAGAGGCCAGCCCCCTCCAGGGGCGCCCCGGCCGCCCGCCACGGCAGAGGCAGACGCCCGGCCACGGCGCCTCCATCCACTCTGCTCGGGGAAAACTCCCCGGCGCCGCGGCTGCCGGCCGCGCCCCATCTTCGCGGCTCGTTTTCCGGGTGGCCGCGACATGCCCCGAGCGAGAAAGGGCCCTGCTCCACGCGGAACTGGGCGCTGACCAGGGCTGCCCAACGCCGGCCAATTCTCACGAGCGTTCTGCGAAAATCGATCCCGATTTGGGCAGAACGCTCGTGAGAATTGGCCGGAAAGGCCCGGCGAACACACTTCGGGCACCACAGGGCCGCAGGGCGGCCCCCCCCGGGGCCCTGTCCGGGATCGCGTGTCGTCGCGTTCCGGCACCGCCAGGAGGAGCTCCGGGAGGCGTGCCGCGGGGAGGCCGACGCCTCCCGCTCCTCAGCCTCCGGGGGTCCCCTCCCTGGCGCCGGCACCTGGGGCCGGGCCAGCCCCGAAAGCCGGGCCCGGGCCCGGTCCTGCTTGCTCAGCCGTCCGTTGCCAGGGGCCTGAGCCTGGGGGCCTCCCCATGGGGAACCCTGAGTCCCGCGCCACGAGTCCCCCGACCGTCCCGGCGACAACGGCACCTTTCGCGGCTTCGTCCTAGCCGCGGAGCGAGAGACCAGTCCGTTTCCCCACAGAGGCCAGCCCCCTCCAGGGGCGCCCCGGTCGCCCGCCACGGCGGAGGCGGACGCCCGGCCACGGCGCCTCCATCCACTCTGCTCGGGGAAAACTCCCCGGCGCCGCGGCTGCCGGCCGCGCCCCATCGTCGCGGCTCGTTTTCCGGGTGGCCGCGACATGCCCCGAGCGAGAAAGGGCCCTGCTCCACGCGGAACTGGGCGCTGACCAGGGCTGCCCAACGCCGGCCAATTCTCACGAGCGTTCTGCCCAAATCGATCCCGATTTGGGCAGAACGCTCGTGAGAATTGGCCGGAAAACGCCCGGCGAACACACTTCGGGCACCACAGGGCCGCAGGGCGGCACCCCCGGGGCCCTGTCCGGGATCGCGTGTCTTCGCGTTCCGGCACCGCCAGGAGGAGCTCCGGGAGGCGTGCCGCGGGGAGGCCGACGCCTCCCGCTCCTCAGCCTCCGGGGGTCCCCTCCCTGGCGCCGGCACCTGGGGCCGGGGCAGCCCCGAAAGCCGGGCCCGGGCCCGGGCCTGCTTGCTCAGCCGTCCGTTGCCAGGGGCCTGAGCCTGGGGGCCTCCCCATGGGGAACCCTGAGTCCCGCGCCACGAGTCCCCCGACCGTCCCGGCGACAACGGCACCTTTCGCGGCTTCGTCCTAGCCGCGGAGCGAGAGACCAGTCCGTTTCCCCACAGAGGCCAGCCCCCTCCAGGGGCGCCCCGGTCGCCCGCCACGGCGGAGGCGGACGCCCGGCCACGGCGCCTCCATCCACTCTGCTCGGGGAAAACTCCCCGGCGCCGCGGCTGCCGGCCGCGCCCCATCGTCGCGGCTCGTTTTCCGGGTGGCCGCGACATGCCCCGAGCGAGAAAGGGCCCTGCTCCACGCGGAACTGGGCGCTGACCAGGGCTGCCCAACGCCGGCCAATTCTCACGAGCGTTCTGCGAAAATCGATCCCGATTTGGGCAGAACGCTCGTGAGAATTGGCCGGAAAGGCCCGGCGAACACACTTCGGGCACCACAGGGCCGCAGGGCGGCCCCCCCCGGGGCCCTGTCCGGGATCGCGTGTCGTCGCGTTCCGGCACCGCCAGGAGGAGCTCCGGGAGGCGTGCCGCGGGGAGGCCGACGCCTCCCGCTCCTCAGCCTCCGGGGGTCCCCTCCCTGGCGCCGGCACCTGGGGCCGGGCCAGCCCCGAAAGCCGGGCCCGGGCCCGGGCCTGCTTGCTCAGCCTTCCGTTGCCAGGGGCCTGAGCCTGGGGGCCTCCCCATGGGGAACCCTGAGTCCCGCGCCACGAGTCCCCCGACCGTCCCGGCGACAACGGCACCTTTCGCGGCTTCGTCCTAGCCGCGGAGCGAGAGACCAGTCCTTTTCCCCACAGAGGCCAGCCCCCTCCAGGGGCGCCCCGGCTGCCCGCCACGGCAGAGGCGGACGCCCGGCCACGGCGCCTCCATCCACTCTGCTCGGGGAAAACTCCCCGGTGCCGCGGCTGCCGGCCGCGCCCCATCGTCGCGGCTCGTTTTCCGGGTGGCCGCGACATGCCCCGAGCGAGAAAGTGCCCTGCTCCACGCGGAACTGGGCGCTGACCAGGGCTGCCCAACGCCGGCGAATTCTCACGAGCGTTCTGCCCAAATCGATCCCGATTTGGGCAGAACGCTCGTGAGAATTGGCCGGAAAAGGCCAGGCGAACACACTTCGGGCTCCACAGGGCCGCAGGGCGGCCCCCCCCGGGGCCCTGTCCGGGATCGCGTGTCGTCGCGTTCCGGCACCGCCAGGAGGAGCTCCGGGAGGCGTGCCGCGGGGATGCCGACGCCTCCCGCTCCTCAGCCTCCGGGGGTCCCCTCCCTGGCGCCGGCAGCTGGGGCCGGGCCAGCCCCGAAAGCCGGGCCCGGGCCCGGGCCTGCTTGCTCAGCCTTCGGTTGCCAGGGACCTGAGCCTGGGGGCCTCCCCATGGGGAAGCCTGAGTCCCGCGCCACGAGTCCCCCGACCGTCCCGGCGACAACGGCACCTTTCGCGGCTTCGTCCTAGCCGCGGAGCGAGAGACCAGTCCGTTTCCCCACAGAGGCCAGCCCCCTCCAGGGGCGCCCCGGCCGCCCGCCACGGCAGAGGCAGACGCCCGGCCACGGCGCCTCCATCCACTCTGCTCGGGGAAAACTCCCCGGCGCCGCGGCTGCCGGCCGCGCCCCATCTTCGCGGCTCGTTTTCCGGGTGGCCGCGACATGCCCCGAGCGAGAAAGGGCCCTGCTCCACGCGGAACTGGGCGCTGACCAGGGCTGCCCAACGCCGGCCAATTCTCACGAGCGTTCTGCGAAAATCGATCCCGATTTGGGCAGAACGCTCGTGAGAATTGGCCGGAAAGGCCCGGCGAACACACTTCGGGCACCACAGGGCCGCAGGGCGGCCCCCCCCCGGGGCCCTGTCCGGGATCGCGTGTCGTCGCGTTCCGGCACCGCCAGGAGGAGCTCCGGGAGGCGTGCCGCGGGGAGGCCGACGCCTCCCGCTCCTCAGCCTCCGGGGGTCCCCTCCCTGGCGCCGGCACCTGGGGCCGGGCCAGCCCCGAAAGCCGGGCCCGGGCCCGGGCCTGCTTGCTCAGCCGTCCGTTGCCAGGGGCCTGAGCCTGGGGGCCTCCCCATGGGGAACCCTGAGTCCCGCGCCACGAGTCCCCCGACCGTCCCGGCGACAACGGCACCTTTCGCGGCTTCGTCCTAGCCGCGGAGCGAGAGACCAGTCCGTTTCCCCACAGAGGCCAGCCCCCTCCAGGGGCGCCCCGGTCGCCCGCCACGGCGGAGGCGGACGCCCGGCCACGGCGCCTCCATCCACTCTGCTCGGGGAAAACTCCCCGGCGCCGCGGCTGCCGGCCGCGCCCCATCGTCGCGGCTCGTTTTCCGGGTGGCCGCGACATGCCCCGAGCGAGAAAGGGCCCTGCTCCACGCGGAACTGGGCGCTGACCAGGGCTGCCCAACGCCGGCCAATTCTCACGAGCGTTCTGCGAAAATCGATCCCGATTTGGGCAGAACGCTCGTGAGAATTGGCCGGAAAGGCCCGGCGAACACACTTCGGGCACCACAGGGCCGCAGGGCGGCCCCCCCCGGGGCCCTGTCCGGGATCGCGTGTCGTCGCGTTCCGGCACCGCCAGGAGGAGCTCCGGGAGGCGTGCCGCGGGGAGGCCGACGCCTCCCGCTCCTCAGCCTCCGGGGGTCCCCTCCCTGGCGCCGGCACCTGGGGCCGGGCCAGCCCCGAAAGCCGGGCCCGGGCCCGGGCCTGCTTGCTCAGCCTTCCGTTGCCAGGGGCCTGAGCCTGGGGGCCTCCCCATGGGGAACCCTGAGTCCCGCGCCACGAGTCCCCCGACCGTCCCGGCGACAACGGCACCTTTCGCGGCTTCGTCCTAGCCGCGGAGCGAGAGACCAGTCCTTTTCCCCACAGAGGCCAGCCCCCTCCAGGGGCGCCCCGGCTGCCCGCCACGGCAGAGGCGGACGCCCGGCCACGGCGCCTCCATCCACTCTGCTCGGGGAAAACTCCCCGGTGCCTCGGCTGCCGGCCTCGCCTCATCGTCGCGGCTCGTTTTCCGGGTGGCCGCGACATGCCCCGAGCGAGAAAGTGCCCTGCTCCACGCGGAACTGGGCGCTGACCAGGGCTGCCCAACGCCGGCGAATTCTCACGAGCGTTCTGCCCAAATCGATCCCGATTTGGGCAGAACGCTCGTGAGAATTGGCCGGAAAAGGCCCGGCGAACACACTTCGGGCTCCACAGGGCCGCAGGGCGGCCCCCCCCGGGGCCCTGTCCGGGATCGCGTGTCGTCGCGTTCCGGCACCGCCAGGAGGAGCTCCGGGAGGCGTGCCGCGGGGATGCCGACGCCTCCCGCTCCTCAGCCTCCGGGGGTCCCCTCCCTGGCGCCGGCAGCTGGGGCCGGGCCAGCCCCGAAAGCCGGGCCCGGGCCCGGGCCTGCTTGCTCAGCCTTCGGTTGCCAGGGACCTGAGCCTGGGGGCCTCCCCATGGGGAAGCCTGAGTCCCGCGCCACGAGTCCCCCGACCGTCCCGGCGACAACGGCACCTTTCGCGGCTTCGTCCTAGCCGCGGAGCGAGAGACCAGTCCGTTTCCCCACAGAGGCCAGCCCCCTCCAGGGGCGCCCCGGCCGCCCGCCACGGCAGAGGCAGACGCCCGGCCACGGCGCCTCCATCCACTCTGCTCGGGGAAAACTCCCCGGCGCCGCGGCTGCCGGCCGCGCCCCATCGTCGCGGCTCGTTTTCCGGGTGGCCGCGACATGCCCCGAGCGAGAAAGGGCCCTGCTCCACGCGGAACTGGGCGCTGACCAGGGCTGCCCAACGCCGGCCAATTCTCACGAGCGTTCTGCCCAAATCGATCCCGATTTGGGCAGAACGCTCGTGAGAATTGGCCGGAAAACGCCCGGCGAACACACTTCGGGCACCACAGGGCCGCAGGGCGGCACCCCCGGGGCCCTGTCCGGGATCGCGTGTCGTCGCGTTCCGGCACCGCCAGGAGGAGCTCCGGGAGGCGTGCCGCGGGGAGGCCGACGCCTCCCGCTCCTCAGCCTCCGGGGGTCCCCTCCCTGGCGCCGGCAGCTGGGGCCGGGCCAGCTCCGAAAGCCGGGCCCGGGCCCGGGCCTGCTTGCTCAGCCTTCCGTTGCCAGGGGCCTGAGCCTGGGGGCCTCCCCATGGGGAACCCTGAGTCCCGCGCCACGAGTCCCCCGACCGTCCCGGCGACAACGGCACCTTTCGCGGCTTAGTCCTAGCCGCGGAGCGAGAGACCAGTCCGTTTCCCCACAGAGGCCATCCCCCTCCAGGGGCACCCCGGCCGCCCGCCACGGCAGAGGCGGACGCCCGGCCACGGCGCCTCCATCCACTCTGCTCGGGGAAAACTCCCCGGCGCCGCGGCTGCGGGCCGCGCCCCATCGTCACGGCTCGTTTTCCGGGTGGCCGCGACATGCCCCGAGCGAGAAAGGGCCCTGCTCCACGCGGAACTGGGCGCTGACCAGGGCTGCCCAACGCCGGCCAATTCTCACGAGCGTTCTGCCCAAATCGATCCCGATTTGGGCAGAACGCTCGTGAGAATTGGCCGGAAAAGGCCCGGCGAACACACTTCGGGCACCACAGGGCCGCAGGGCGGCCCCCCCCGGGGCCCTGTCCGGGATCGCGTGTCGTCGCGTTCCGGCACCGCCAGGAGGAGCTCCGGGAGGCGTGCCGCGGGGAGGCCGACGCCTCCCGCTCCTCAGCCTCCGGGGGTCCCCTCCCTGGCGCCGGCAGCTGGGGCCGGGCCAGCCCCGAAAGCCGGGCCCGGGCCCGGGCCTGCTTGCTCAGCCTTCCGTTGCCAGGGGCCTGAGCCTGGGGGCCTCCCCATGGGGAACCCTGAGTCCCGCGCCACGAGTCCCCCGACCGTCCCGGCGACAACGGCACCTTTCGCGGCTTCGTCCTAGCCGCGGAGCGAGGGACCTGTCCGTTTCCCCACAGAGGCCAGCCCCCTCCAGGGGCGCCCCGGCCGCCGGCCACGGCAGAGGCGGACGCCCGGCCACGGCGCCTCCATCCACTCTGCTCGGGGAAAACTCCCCGGCGCCGCGGCTGCCGGCCGCGCCCCATCGTCGCGGCTCGTTTTCCGGGTGGCCGCGACATGCCCCGAGCGAGAAATGGCCCTGCTCCACGCGGCACTGGGCGCTGACCAGGGCTGCCCAAGGCCGGCCAATTCTCACGAGCGTTCTGCCCAAATCGATCCCGATTTGGGCAGAACGCTCGTGAGAATTGGCCGGAAAAGGCCCGGCGAACACACTTCGGGCACCACAGGGCCGCAGGGCGGCCCCCCCCGGGGCCCTGTCCGGGATCGCGTGTCGTCGCGTTCCGGCACCGCCAGGAGGAGCTCCGGGAGGCGTGCCGCGGGGAGGCCGACGCCTCCCGCTCCTCAGCCTCCGGGGGTCCCCTCCCTGGCGCTGGCAGCTGGGGCCGGGCCAGCCCCGAAAGCCGGGCCCGGGCCCGGGCCTGCTTGCTCAGCCTTCCGTTGCCAGGGACCTGAGCCTGGGGGCCTCCCCATGGGGAAGCCTGAGTCCCGCGCCACGAGTCCCCCGACCGTCCCGGCGACAACGGCACCTTTCGCGGCTTCGTCCTAGCCGCGGAGCGAGAGACCAGTCCGTTTCCCCACAGAGGCCAGCCCCCTCTAGGGGCGCCCCGGCCGCCCGCCACGGCAGAGGCAGACGCCCGGCCACGGCGCCTCCATCCACTCTGCTCGGGGAAAACTCCCCGGCGCCGCGGCTGCCGGCCGCGCCCCATCGTCGCGTCTCGTTTTCCGGGTGGCCGCGACATGCCCCGAGCGAGAAAGGGCCCTGCTCCACGCGGAACTGGGCGCTGACCAGGGCTGCCCAACGCCGGCCAATTCTCACGAGCGTTCTGCCCAAATCGATCCCGATTTGGGCAGAACGCTCGTGAGAATTGGCCGGAAAACGCCCGGCGAACACACTTCGGGCACCACAGGGCCGCAGGGCGGCACCCCCGGGGCCCTGTCCGGGATCGCGTGTCGTCGCGTTCCGGCACCGCCAGGAGGAGCTCCGGGAGGAGTGCCGCGGGGAGGCCGACGCCTCCCGCTCCTCAGCCTCCGGGGGTCCCCTCCCTGGCGCCGGCAGCTGGGGCCGGGCCAGCTCCGAAAGCCGGGCCCGGGCCCGGGCCTGCTTGCTCAGCCTTCCGTTGCCAGGGGCCTGAGCCTGGGGGCCTCCCCATGGGGAACCCTGAGTCCCGCGCCACGAGTCCCCCGACCGTCCCGGCGACAACGGCACCTTTCGCGGCTTAGTCCTAGCCGCGGAGCGAGAGACCAGTCCGTTTCCCCACAGAGGCCATCCCCCTCCAGGGGCACCCCGGCCGCCCGCCACGGCAGAGGCGGACGCCCGGCCACGGCGCCTCCATCCACTCTGCTCGGGGAAAACTCCCCGGCGCCGCGGCTGCCGGCCGCGCCCCATCGTCGCGGCTCGTTTTCCGGGTGGCCGCGACATGCCCCGAGCGAGAAAGGGCCCTGCTCCACGCGGAACTGGGCGCTGACCAGGGCTGCCCAACGCCGGCCAATTCTCACGAGCGTTCTGCCCAAATCGATCCCGATTTGGGCAGAACGCTCGTGAGAATTGGCCGGAAAAGTCCCGGCGAACACACTTCGGGCACCACAGGGCCGCAGGGCGGCCCCCCCCGGGGCCCTGTCCGGGATCGCGTGTCGTCGCGTTCCGGCACCGCCAGGAGGAGCTCCGGGAGGCGTGCCGCGGGGAGGCCGACGCCTCCCGCTCCTCAGCCTCCGGGGGTCCCCTCTCTGGCGCTGGCAGCTGGGGCCGGGCCAGCCCCGAAAGCCGGGCCCGGGCCCGGGCCTGCTTGCTCAGCCTTCCGTTGCCAGGGGCCTGAGCCTGGGGGCCTCCCTATGGGGAACCTTGAGTCCCGCGCCACGAGTCCCCCGACCATCCCGGCGACAACGGCACCTTTCGCGGCTTCGTCCTAGCCGCGGAGCGAGAGACCAGTCCGTTTCCCCACAGAGGCCAGCCCCCTCCAGGGGCGCCCCGGCCGCCCGCCACGGCAGAGGCGGACGCCCGGCCACGGCGCCTCCATCCACTCTGCTCGGGGAAAACTCCCCGGCGCCGCGGCTGCCGGCCGCGCCCCATCGTCGCGGCTCGTTTTCCGGGTGGCCGCGACATGCCCCGAGCGAGAAAGGGCCCTGCTCCACGCGGAACTGGGCGCTGACCAGGGCTGCCCATCGCCGGCCAATTCTCACGAGCGTTCTGCCCAAATCGATCCAGATTTGGGCAGAACGCTCGTGAGAATTGGCCGGAAAAGGCCCGGCGAACACTCTTCGGGCACCACAGGGCCGCAGGGCGGCCCCCCCCGGGGCCCTGTCCGGGATCGCGTGTCGTCGCGTTCCGGCACCGCCAGGAGGAGCTCCGGGAGGCGTGCCGCGGGGAGGCCGACGCCTCCCGCTCCTCAGCCTCCGGGGGTCCCCTCCCTGGCGCCGGGAGC
The DNA here is from genome assembly GCF_922984935.1 of Meles meles. Lineage (NCBI taxonomy): Eukaryota > Metazoa > Chordata > Mammalia > Carnivora > Mustelidae > Meles > Meles meles. The sequence continues at coordinate 35,344 of NW_025721271.1, read as the reverse complement.
TGGGGCCGGGCCAGCCCCGAACTGCTTGCTCAGCCTTCCGTTGCCAGGGGCCTGAGCCTGGGGGCCTCCCCATGGGGAACCCTGAGTCCCGCGCCACGAGTCCCCCGACTGTCCCGGCGACAACGGCACCTTTCGCGGCTTCGTCCTAGCCGCGGAGCGAGAGACCCGTCCGTTTCCCCACAGAGGCCAGCCCCCTCCAGGGGCGCCCCGGCCGCCCGCCACGGCGGAGGCGGACGCCCGGCCACGGCGCCTCCATCCACTCTGCTCGGGGAAAACTCCCCGGCGCCGCGGCTGCCGGCCGCGCCCCATCGTCGCGGTTCGTTTTCCGGGTGGCCGCGACATGCCCCGAGCGAGATAGGGCCCTGCTCCACGCGGAACTGGGCGCTGACCAGGGCTGCCCAACGCCGGCCAATTCTCACGAGCGTTCTGCCCAAATCGATCCCGATTTGGGCAGAACGCTCGTGAGAATTGGCCGGAAAAGGCCCGGCGAACACATTTCGGGCACCACAGGGCCGCAGGGCGGCCCCCCCCGGGGCCCTGTCCGGGATCGCGTGTCGTCGCGTTCCGGCACCGCCAGGAGGAGCTCCGGGAGGCGTGCCTCGGGGAGGCCGACGCCCCCCGCTCCTCAGCCTCCGGGGTCCCCTCCCTGGCGCCGGCAGCTGGGGCCGGGCCAGCCCCGAAAGCCGGGCCCGGGCCCGGGCCTGCTTGCTCAGCCTTCCGTTGCCAGGGGCCTGAGCCTGGGGGCCTCCCCATGGGGAACCCTGAGTCCCGCGCCACGAGTCCCCCGACCGTCCCGGCGACAACGGCACCTTTCGCGGCTTCGTCCTAGCCGCGGATCGAGAGACCAGTCCGTTTCCCCACAGAGGCCAGCCCCCTCCAGGGGCGCCCCGGCCGCCCGCCACGGCGGAGGCGGACGCCCGGCCACGGCGCCTCCATCCACTCTGCTCGGGGAAAACTCCCCGGCGCCGCGGCTGCCGGCCGCGCCCCATCGTCGCGGCTCGTTTTCCGGGTGGCCGCGACATGCCCCGAGCGAGAAATGGCCCTGCTCCACGCGGCACTGGGCGCTGACCAGGGCTGCCCAACGCCGGCCAATTCTCACGAGCGTTCTGCCCAAATCGATCCCGATTTGGGCAGAACGCTCGTGAGAATTGGCCGGAAAACGCCCGGCGAACACACTTCGGGCACCAGAGGGCCGCAGGGCCGCCCCCCCGGGGCCCTGTCCGGGATCGCGTGTCGTCGCGTTCCGGCACCGCCAGGAGGAGCTCCGGGAGGCGTGCCGCGGGGAGGCCGACGCCTCCCGCTCCTCAGCCTCCGGGGGTCCCCTCCCTGGCGCCGGCAGCTGGGGCCGGGCCAGCCCCGAAAGCCGGGCCCGGGCCCGGGCCTGCTTGCTCAGCCTTCCGTTGCCAGGGGCCTGAGCCTGGGGGCCTCCCCATGGGGAACCCTGAGTCCCGAGCCACGAGTCCCCCGACCGTCAGGGCGACAACGGCACCTTTCGCGGCTTCGTCCTAGCCGCGGAGCGAGAGACCAGTCCATTTCCCCACAGAGGCCAGCCCCCTCCAGGGGCGCCCCGGCCACCCGCCACGGCAGAGGCGGACGCCCGGCCACGGCGCCTCCATCCACTCTGCTCGGGGAAAACTCCCCGGCGCCGCGGCTGCCGGCCGCGCCCCATCGTCGCGGCTCGTTTTCCGGGTGGCCGCGACATGCCCCGAGCGAGAAAGGGCCCTGCTCCACGCGGAACTGGGCGCTGACCAGGGCTGCCCAACGCCGGCCAATTCTCACGAGCGTTCTGCCCAAATCGATCCCGATTTGGGCAGAACGCTCGTGAGAATTGGCCGGAAAACGCCCGGCGAACACACTTCGGGCACCACAGGGCCGCAGGGCGGCACCCCCGGGGCCCTGTCCGGGATCGCGTGTCGTCGCGTTCCGGCACCGCCAGGAGGAGCTCCGGGAGGCGTGCCGCGGGGAGGCCGACGCCTCCCGCTCCTCAGCCTCCGGGGGTCCCCTCCCTGGCGCCGGCAGCTGGGGCCGGGCCAGCCCCGAAAGCCGGGCCCGGGCCCGGGCCTGCTTGCTCAGCCTTCCGTTGCCAGGGACCTGAGCCTGGGGGTCTCCCCATGGGGACGCCTGAGTCCCGCGCCACGAGTCCCCCGACCGTCCCGGCGACAACGGCACCTTTCGCGGCTTCGTCCTAGCCGCGGAGTGAGAGACCAGTCCGTTTCCCCACAGAGGCCAGCCCCCTCCAGGGGCGCCCCGGTCGCCCGCCACGGCGGAGGCGGACGCCCGGCCACGGCGCCTCCATCCACTCTGCTCGGGGAAAACTCCCCGGCGCCGCGGCTGCCGGCCGCGCCCCATCGTCGCGGCTCGTTTTCCGGGTGGCCGCGACATGCCCCGAGCGAGAAAGGGCCCTGCTCCACGCGGAACTGGGCGCTGACCAGGGCTGCCCAACGCCGGCCAATTCTCACGACCGTTCTACCCAAATCGATCCCGATTTGGGCAGAACGCTCGTGAGAATTGGCCGGAAAGGCCCGGCGAACACACTTCGGGCATACAGGGCCGCAGGGCGGCCCCCCCCGGGGCCCTGTCCGGGATCGCGTGTCGTCGCGTTCCGGCACCGCCAGGAGGAGCTCCGGGAGGCGTGCCGCGGGGAGGCCGACGCCTCCCGCTCCTCAGCCTCCGGGGGTCCCCTCCCTGGCGCCGGAACCTGGGGCCGGGCCAGCCCCGAAAGCCGGGCCCGGGCCCGGGCCTGCTTGCTCAGCCTTCCGTTGCCAGGGGCCTGAGCCTGGGGGCCTCCCCATGGGGAAGCCTGAGTCCCGCGCCACGAGTCCCCCGACCGTCCCGGCGACAACGGCACCTTTCGCGGCTTCGTCCTAGCCGCGGAGCGAGAGACCAGTCCGTTTCCCCACAGAGGCCAGCCCCCTCCAGGGGCGCCCCGGCCGCCCCCCACGGCGGAGGCGGACGCCCGGCCACGGCGCCTCCATCCACTCTGCTCGGGGAAAACTCCCCGGCGCCACGGCTGCCGGCCGCGCCCCATCGTCGCGGCTCGTTTTCCGAGTGGCCGCGACATGCCCCGAGCGAGAAAGGGCCCTGCTCCACGCGGAACTGGGCGCTGAGCAGGGCTGCCCAACGCCGGCCAATTCTCACGAGCGTTCTGCCCAAATCGATCCCGATTTGGGCAGAACGCTCATGAGAATTGGCCGGAAAACGCCCGGCGAACACACTTCGGGCACCACAGGGCCGCAGGGCGGCCCCCCCCGGGGCCCTGTCCGGGATCGCGTGTCGTCGCGTTCCGGCACCGCCAGGAGGAGCTCCGGGAGACGTGCCGCGGGGAGGCCGACGCCTCCCGCTCCTCAGCCTCCGGGGGTCCCCTCCCTGGCGCCGGCAGCTGGGGCCGGGCCAGGCCCGAAAGCCGGGCCCCGGCCCGGGCCTGCTTGCTCAGCCTTCCGTTGCCAGGGGCCTGAGCCTGGGGGCCTCCCCATGGGGAACCCTGAGTCCCGCGCCACGAGTCCCCCGACCGTCTCGGCGACAACGGCACCTTTCGCGGCTTCGTCCTAGCCGCGGACTGAGAGACCAGTCCGTTTCCCCACAGAGGCCAGCCCCCTCCAGGGGCGCCCCGGCCGCCCGCCACGGCGGAGGCGGACGCCCGGCCACGGCGCCTCCATCCACTCTGCTCGGGGAAAACTCCCCGGCGCCACGGCTGCCGGCCGCGCCCCATCGTCGCGGCTCGTTTTCCGAGTGGCCGCGACATGCCCCGAGCGAGAAAGGGCCCTGCTCCACGCGGAACTGGGCGCTGAGCAGGGCTGCCCAACGCCGGCCAATTCTCACGAGCGTTCTGCCCAAATCGATCCCGATTTGGGCAGAACGCTCATGAGAATTGGCCGGAAAACGCCCGGCGAACACACTTCGGGCACCACAGGGCCGCAGGGCGGCCCCCCCCGGGGCCCTGTCCGGGATCGCGTGTCGTCGCGTTCCGGCACCGCCAGGAGGAGCTCCGGGAGACGTGCCGCGGGGAGGCCGACGCCTCCCGCTCCTCAGCCTCCGGGGGTCCCCTCCCTGGCGCCGGCAGCTGGGGCCGGGCCAGGCCCGAAAGCCGGGCCCCGGCCCGGGCCTGCTTGCTCAGCCTTCCGTTGCCAGGGGCCTGAGCCTGGGGGCCTCCCCATGGGGAACCCTGAGTCCCGCACCACGAGTCCCCCGACCGTCCCGGCGACAACGGCACCTTTTGCGGCTTCTTCCTAGCCGCGGAGCGAGAGACCAGTCCGTTTCCCCACAGAGGCCAGCCCCCTCCAGTGGCGCCCTGGCCGCCCGCCACGGCAGAGGCGGGCGCCCGGCCACGGCGCCTCCATCCACTCTGCTCAGGGAAAACTCCCCGGCGCCGCGGCTGCCGGCCGCGCCCCATCGTCGCGGCTCATTTTCCGGGTGGCCGCGACATGCCCCGAGCGAGAAAGGGCCCTGCTCCACGCGGAACTGGTCGCTGACCAGGGCTGCCCAACGCCGGCCAATTCTCACGAGCGTTCTGCCCAAATCGGTCCCGATTTGGGCAGAACGCTCGTGAGAATTGGCCGGAAAAGGCCCGGCGAACACACTTCGGGCACCACAGGGCCGCAAGGCGGCCCCCCCCGGGGCCCTGTCCGGGATCGCGTGTCGTCGCGTTCCGGCACCGCCAGGAGGAGCTCCGGGAAGCGTGCTGCGGGGAGGCCGACGCCTCCCGCTCCTCAGCCTCCGGGGGTCCCCTCCCTGGCACCGGCAGCTGGGGCCGGGCCAGCCCCGAAAGCCGGGCCCGGGCCCGGGCCTGCTTGCTCAGCCTTCCGTTGCCAGGGGCCTGAGCCTGGGGCCTCCCCATGGGGAACCCTGAGTCCCGCGCCACGAGTCCCCCGACCGTCCCGGCGACAACGGCACCTATCGCGGCTTCGTCCTAGCCGCGGAGTGAGAGACCAGTCCGTTTCCCCACAGAGGCCAGCCCCCTCCAGGGGCGCCCCGGCCGCCCGCCACGGCGGAGGCGGACGCCCGGCCACGGCGCCTCCATCCACTCTGCTCGGGGAAAACTCCCCGGCGCTCGGCTGCCGGCCGCGCCCCATCGTCGCGGCTCGTTTTCCGGGTGGCCGCGACATGCCCCGAGCGAGAAAGGGCCCTGCTCCACGCGGAACTGGGCGCTGACCAGGGCTGCCCAACGCCGGCCAATTCTCACGAGCGTTCTGCCCAAATCGATCCCGATTTGGGCAGAACGCTCGTGAGAATTGGCCGGAAAACGCCCGGCGAACACATTTCGGGCACCACAGGGCCGCAGGGCGGCCCCCCCGGGGCCCTGTCCGGGATCGCGTGTCGTCGCGTTCCGGCACCACCAGGAGGAGCTCCGGGAGGTGTGCCGCGGGGAGGCCGACGCCTCCCGCTCCTCAGCCTCCGGGGGTCCCCTCCCTGGCGCCGGGAGCTGGGGCCGGGCCAGCCCCGAAAGCCGGGCCCGGGCCCGGGCCTGCTTGCTCAGCCTTCCGTTGCCAGGGGCCTGAGCCTGGGGGCCTCCCCATGGGGAACCCTGAGTCCCGCGCCACGAGTCCCCCGACCGTCCCGGCGACAACGGCACCTTTCGCGGCTTCGTCCTAGCCGCGGAGCGAGAGACCAGTCCGTTTCCCCACAGAGGCCAGCCCCCTCCAGGGGCGCCCCGGCCGCCCGCCACGGCAGAGGCGGACGCCCGGCCACGGCGCCTCCATCCACTCTGCTCGGGGAAAACTCCCCGGCGCCGCGGCTGCCGGCCGCGCCCCATCGTCGCGGCTCGTTTTCCGGGTGGCCGCGACATGCCCCGAGCGAGAAAGGGCCCTGCTCCACGCGGAACAGGGCGCTGACCAGGGCTGCCCAACGCCGGCCAATTCTCACGAGCGTTCTGCCCAAATCGATCCCGATTTGGGCAGAACGCTCGTGAGAATTGGCCGGAAAACGCCCGGCGAACACACTTCGGGCACCACAGGGCCGCAGGCCGGCCCCCCCCGGGGCCCTCTCCGAGATCGCGTGTCGTCGCGTTCCGGCACCGCCAGGAGGAGCTCCGGGAGGCGTGCCGCGGGGAGGCCGACGCCTCCCGCTCCTCAGCCTCCGGGGGTCCCCTCCCTGGCGCCGGGAGCTGGGGCCGGGCCAGCCCCGAAAGCCGGGCCCGGGCCCGGTCCTGCTTGCTCAGCCTTCCGTTGCAAGGGGCCTGAGCCTGGGGGCCTCCCCATGGGGAACCCTGAGTCCCGCGCCACGAGTCCCCCGACCGTCCCGGCGACAACGGCACCTTTCGCGGCTTCGTCCTAGCCGCGGAGCGAGAGACCAGTCCGTTTCCCCACAGAGGCCAGCCCCCTCCAGGGGCGCCCCGGCCGCCCGCCACGGCAGAGGCGGGCGCCCGGCCACGGCGCCTCCATCCACTCTGCTCGGGGAAAACTCCCCGGCGCCGCGGCTGCCGGCCGCGCCCCATCGTCGCGGCTCGTTTTCCGGGTGGCCGCGACATGCCCCGAGCGAGAAAGGGCCCTGCTCCACGCGGAACTGGGCGCTGAGCAGGGCTGCCCAACGCCGGCCAATTCTCACGAGCGTTCTGCCCAGTGCAGAACGCTCGTGAGAATTGGCCGGAAAACGCCCGGCGAACACACTTCGGGCACCACAGGGCCGCAGGGCGGCCCCCCCCGGGGCCCTGTCCGGGATCGCGTGTCGTCGCGTTCCGGCACCGCCAGGAGGAGCTCCGGGAAGCGTGCTGCGGGGAGGCCGACGCCTCCCGCTCCTCAGCCTCCGGGGGTCCCCTCCCTGGCACCGGCAGCTGGGGCCGGGCCAGCCCCGAAAGCCGGGCCCGGGCCCGGGCCTGCTTGCTCAGCCTTCCGTTGCCAGGGGCCTGAGCCTGGGGCCTCCCCATGGGGAACCCTGAGTCCCGCGCCACGAGTCCCCCGACCGTCCCGGCGACAACGGCACCTATCGCGGCTTCGTCCTAGCCGCGGAGTGAGAGACCAGTCCGTTTCCCCACAGAGGCCAGCCCCCTCCAGGGGCGCCCCGGCCGCCCGCCACGGCGGAGGCGGACGCCCGGCCACGGCGCCTCCATCCACTCTGCTCGGGGAAAACTCCCCGGCGCTCGGCTGCCGGCCGCGCCCCATCGTCGCGGCTCGTTTTCCGGGTGGCCGCGACATGCCCCGAGCGAGAAAGGGCCCTGCTCCACGCGGAACTGGGCGCTGACCAGGGCTGCCCAACGCCGGCCAATTCTCACGAGCGTTCTGCCCAAATCGATCCCGATTTGGGCAGAACGCTCGTGAGAATTGGCCGGAAAACGCCCGGCGAACACACTTCGGGCACCACAGGGCCGCAGGGCGGCCCCCCCGGGGCCCTGTCCGGGATCGCGTGTCGTCGCGTTCCGGCACCACCAGGAGGAGCTCCGGGAGGTGTGCCGCGGGGAGGCCGACGCCTCCCGCTCCTCAGCCTCCGGGGGTCCCCTCCCTGGCGCCGGGAGCTGGGGCCGGGCCAGCCCCGAAAGCCGGGCCCGGGCCCGGGCCTGCTTGCTCAGCCTTCCGTTGCCAGGGGCCTGAGCCTGGGGGCCTCCCCATGGGGAACCCTGAGTCCCGCGCCACGAGTCCCCCGACCGTCCCGGCGACAACGGCACCTTTCGCGGCTTCGTCCTAGCCGCGGAGCGAGAGACCAGTCCGTTTCCCCACAGAGGCCAGCCCCCTCCAGGGGCGCCCCGGCCGCCCGCCACGGCAGAGGCGGACGCCCGGCCACGGCGCCTCCATCCACTCTGCTCGGGGAAAACTCCCCGGCGCCGCGGCTGCCGGCCGCGCCCCATCGTCGCGGCTCGTTTTCCGGGTGGCCGCGACATGCCCCGAGCGAGAAAGGGCCCTGCTCCACGCGGAACAGGGCGCTGACCAGGGCTGCCCAACGCCGGCCAATTCTCACGAGCGTTCTGCCCAAATCGATCCCGATTTGGGCAGAACGCTCGTGAGAATTGGCCGGAAAACGCCCGGCGAACACACTTCGGGCACCACAGGGCCGCAGGCCGGCCCCCCCCGGGGCCCTGTCCGAGATCGCGTGTCGTCGCGTTCCGGCACCGCCAGGAGGAGCTCCGGGAGGCGTGCCGCGGGGAGGCCGACGCCTCCCGCTCCTCAGCCTCCGGGGGTCCCCTCCCTGGCGCCGGGAGCTGGGGCCGGGCCAGCCCCGAAAGCCGGGCCCGGGCCCGGTCCTGCTTGCTAAGCCTTCCGTTGCAAGGGGCCTGAGCCTGGGGGCCTCCCCATGGGGAACCCTGAGTCCCGCGCCACGAGTCCCCCGACCGTCCCGGCGACAACGGCACCTTTCGCGGCTTCGTCCTAGCCGCGGAGCGAGAGACCAGTCCGTTTCCCCACAGAGGCCAGCCCCCTCCAGGGGCGCCCCGGCCGCCCGCCACGGCAGAGGCGGGCGCCCGGCCACGGCGCCTCCATCCACTCTGCTCGGGGAAAACTCCCCGGCGCCGCGGCTGCCGGCCGCGCCCCATCGTCGCGGCTCGTTTTCCGGGTGGCCGCGACATGCCCCGAGCGAGAAAGGGCCCTGCTCCACGCGGAACTGGGCGCTGAGCAGGGCTGCCCAACGCCGGCCAATTCTCACGAGCGTTCTGCCCAGTGCAGAACGCTCGTGAGAATTGGCCGGAAAACGCCCGGCGAACACACTTCGGGCACCACAGGGCCGCAGGGCGGCCCCCCCCGGGGCCCTGTCCGGACCGCTTGTCGTCGCGTTCCGGCACCGCCAGGAGGAGCTCCGGGAGGCTTGCCGCGGGGAGGCCGACGCCTCCCGCTCCTCAGCCTCCGGGGGTCCCCTCCCTGGCCCCGGCAGCTGGGGCCGGGCCAGCCCCGAAAGCCGGGCCCGGGCCCGGGCCTGCTTGCTCAGCCTTCCGTTGCCAGGTGCCTGAGCCTGGGGGCCTCCCCATGGGGAACCCTGAGTCCCGCGCCACGAGTCCCCCGACCGTCCCGGCGACAACGGCACCTTTCGCGGCTTCGTCCTAGCCGCGGAGTGAGAGACCAGTCCGTTTCCCCACAGAGGCCAGCCCCCTCCAGGGGCGCCCCGGCCGCCCGCCACGGCGGAGGCGGACGCCCGGCCACGGCGCCTCCATCCACTCTGCTCGGGGAAAACTCCCCGGCGCCGCGGCTGCCGGCCACGCCCCATCGTCGCGGCTCGTTTTCCGGGTGGCCGCGACATGCCCCGAGCGAGAAAGGGCCCTGCTCCACGCGGAACTGGGCGCTGACCAGGGCTGCCCAACGCCGGCCAATTCTCACGAGCGTTCTGCCCAAATCGATCCCGATTTGGGCAGAACGCTCGTGAGAATTGGCCGGAAAACGCCCGGCGAACACACTTCGGGCACCACAGGGCCGCAGTGCGGCCCCCCCCGGGCCCTGTCCGGGATCGCGTGTCGTCGCGTTCCGGCACCGCCAGGAGGAGCTCCGGGAGGCGTGCCGCGGGGAGGCCGCCGCCTCCCGCTCCTCAGCCTCCGGGGGTCCCCTCCCTGGCGCCGGCAGCTGGGGCTGGGCCAGCTCCGAAAGCCGGGCCCGGGCCCGGGCCTGCTTGCTCAGCCTTCCGTTGCCAGGGGCCTGAGCCTGGGGGCCACCCCATGGGGAACCCTGAGTCCCGCGCCACGTGTCCCCCGACCGTCCCGGCCACAACGGCACCTTTCGCGGCTTCGTCCTAGCCGCGGAGTGAGAGACCAGTCCGTTTCCCCACAGAGGCCAGCCCCCTCCAGTGGCGCCCCGGCCGCCCGCCACGGCGGAGGCGGACGCCCGGCCACGGCGCCTCCATCCACTCTGCTCGGGGAAAACTCCCCGGCGCCGCGGCTGCCGGCCGCGCCCCATCGTCGCGGCTCGTTTTCCGGGTGGCCGCGACATGCCCCGAGCGAGAAAGGGCCCTGCTCCACGCGGAACTGGGCGCTGACCAGGGCTGCCCAACGCCGGCCAATTCTCACGAGCGTTCTGCCCAGGGCAGAACGCTCGTGAGAATTGGCCGGAAAACGCCCGGCGAACACACTTCGGGCACCACAGGGCCGCAGGGCGGCCCCCCCCGGGGCCCTGTCCGGACCGCTTGTCGTCGCGTTCCGGCACCGCCAGGAGGAGCTCCGGGAGGCTTGCCGCGGGGAGGCCGACGCCTCCCACTCCTCAGCCTCCGGGGGTCCCCTCCCTGGCCCCGGCAGCTGGGGCCGGGCCAGCCCCGAAAGCCGGGCCCGGGCCCGGGCCTGCTTGCTCAGCCTTCCGTTGCCAGGTGCCTGAGCCTGGGGGCCTCCCCATGGGGAACCCTGAGTCCCGCGCCACGAGTCCCCCGACCGTCCCGGCGACAACGGCACCTTTCGCGGCTTCGTCCTAGCCGCGGAGTGAGAGACCAGTCCGTTTCCCCACAGAGGCCAGCCCCCTCCAGGGGCGCCCGGCCGCCCGCCAAAGCGGAGGCGGACGCCAGGCCACGGCGCCTCCATCCACTCTGCTCGGGGAAAACTCCCCGGCGCCGCGGCTGCCGGCCACGCCCCATCGTCGCGGCTCGTTTTCCGGGTGGCCGCGACATGCCCCGAGCGAGATAGGGCCCTGCTCCACGCGGAACTGGGCGCTGACCAGGGCTGCCCAACGCCGGCCAATTCTCACGAGCGTTCTGCCCAAATCGATCCCGATTTGGGCAGAACGCTCGTGAGAATTGGCCGGAAAACGCCCGGCGAACACACTTGGGCACCACAGGGCCGCAGGGCGGCCCCCCCCGGGGCCCTGTCCGGGACCGCGTGTCGTCGCGTTCCGGCACCGCCAGGAGGAGCTCCGGGAGGCGTGCCGAGGGGAGGCCGCCGCCTCCCGCTCCTCAGCCTCCGGGGGTCCCCTCCCTGGCGCCTGCAGCTGGGGCCGGTCCAGCCCCGAAAGCCGGGCCCGGGCCCGGGCCTGCTTGCTCAGCCTTCGGTTGCCAGGGGCCTGAGCCTGGGGGCCTCCCCATGGGGAACGCTGAGTCCCGCGCCACGAGTCCCCCGACCGTCCCGGCGACAACGGCACCTTTCGCGGCTTCGTCCTAGCCGCGGAGTGAGAGACCAGTCCGTTTCCCCACAGAGGCCAGCCCCCTCCAGGGGCGCCCCGGCCGCCCGCCACGGCGGAGGCGGACGCCCGGCCACGGCGCCTCCATCCACTCTGCTCGGGGAAAACTCCCCGGCGCCGCGGCTGCCTGCCGCGCCCAATCGTCGCGGCTCGTTTTCCGGGTGGCCGCGACATGCCCCGAGCGAGAAAGGGCCCTGCTCCACGCGGAACTGGGCGCTGACCAGGGCTGCCCAACGCCGGCCAATTCTCACGAGCGTTCTGCCCAAATCGATCCCGATTTGGGCAGAACGCTCGTGAGAATTGGCCGGAAAATGCTCGGCGAACACACTTCGGGCACCACAGGGCCGCAGGGCGGCCCCCCCCGGGGCCCTGTCCAGACCGCTTGTCGTCGCGTTCCGGCACCGCCAGGAGGAGCTCCGGGAGGCGTGCCGCGGGGAGGCCGACGCCTCCCGCTCCTCAGCCTCCGGGGGTCCCCTCCCTGGCGCCGGCAGCTGGGGCCGGGCCAGCCCCGAAACCCGGGCCCGGGCCCGGGCCTGCTTGCTCAGCCTTCCGTTGCCAGGGGCCTGAGCCTGGGGGCCTCCCCATGGGGAACCCTGAGTCCCGCGCCACGAGTCCCCCGACCGTCCCGGCGACAACGGCACCTTTCGCGGCTTCGTCCTAGCCGCGGAGTGAGAGACCAGTCCGTTTCCCCACAGAGGCCAGCCCCCTCCAGGGGCGCCCCGGCCGCCCGCCACGGCGGAGGCGGACGCCCGGCCAAGGCGCCTCCATCCACTCTGCTCGGGGAAAACTCCCCGGCGCCGCGGCTGCCGGCCGCGCCCCATCGTCGTGGCTCGTTTTCCGGGTGGCCGCGACATGCCCCGAGCGAGAAAGGGCCCTGCTCCACGCGGAACTGGGCGCTGACCAGGGCTGCCTAACGCCGGCCAATTCTCACGAGCGTTCTGCCCAAATCGATCCCGATTTGGGCAGAACGCTCGTGAGAATTGGCCGGAAAACGCCCGGCGAACACACTTCGGGCACCACAGGGCCGCAGGGCGGCCCCCCCCGGGGCCCTGTCCGGACCGCTTGTCGTCGCGTTCCGGCACCGCCAGGAGGAGCTCCTGGAGGCTTGCCGCGGGGAGGCCGACGCCTCCCGCTCCTCAGCCTCCGGGGGTCCCCTCCCTGGCCCCGGCAGCTGGGGCCGGGCCAGCCCCGAAAGCCGGGCCCGGGCCCGGGCCTGCTTGCTCAGCCTTCCGTTGCCAGGGGCCTGAGCCTGGGCGCCTCCCCATGGGGAACCCTGAGTCCCGCGCCACGAGTCCCCCGACCGTCCCGGCGACAACGGCACCTTTCGCGGCTCCGTCCTAGCCGCGGAGTGAGAGACCAGTCCGTTTCCCCACAGAGGCCAGCCCCCTCCAGGGGCGCCCCGACCGCCCGCCACGGCGGAGGCGGACGCCCGGCCACGGCGCCTCCATCCACTCTGCTCGGGGAAAACTCCCCGGCGCCGCGGCTGCCGGCCGCGCCCCATCGTCGCGGCTCGTTTTCCGGGTGGCCGCGACATGCCCCGAGCGAGAAAGGGCCCTGCTCCACGCGGAACTGGGTGCTGACCAGGGCTGCCCAACGCCGGCCAATTCTCACGAGCGTTCTGCCCAAATCGATCCCGATTTGGGCAGAACGCTCGTGAGAATTGGCCGGAAAACGCCCGGCGAACACACTTCGGGCACCACAGGGCCGCAGGGCGGCCCCCCGCGGGGCCCTGTCCGGGACCGCGTGTCGTCGCGTTCCGGCACCGCCAGGAGGAGCTCCCGGAGGCGTGCCGCGGGGAGGCAGACGCCTCCCGCTCCTCAGCCTCCGGGGGTCCCCTCCCTGGCGCCGGCAGCTGGGGCCGGGCCAGCCCTGAAAGCCGGGCCCGGGCCCGTGCCTGCTTGCTCAGCCTTCCGTTGCCAGGGGCCTGAGCCTGGGGGCCTCCCCATGGGGAACACTGAGTCCCGCGCCACGAGTCCCCCGACCGTCCCGGCCACAACGGCACCTTTCGCGGCTTCGTCCTAGCCGCGGAGTGAGAGACCAGTCCGTTTCCCCACAGAGGCCAGCCCCCTCCAGGGGCGCCCCGGCCGCCCGCCACGGCGGAGGCGGACGCCCGGCCACGGCGCCTCCATCCACTCTGCTCGGGGAAAACTCCCCGGCGCCGCGGCTGCCGGCCGCGCCCCATGGTCGCGGCTCGTTTTCCGGGTGGCCGCGACATGCCCCGAGCGAGAAAGGGCCCTGCTCCACGCGGAACTGGGCGCTGACCAGGGCTGCCCAACGCCGGCCAATTCTCACGAGCGTTCTGCCCAAATCGATCCCGATTTGGGCAGAACGCTCGTGAGAATTGGCCGGAAAACGCCCGGCGAACACACTTCGGGCACCACAGGGCCGCAGGGCGGCCCCCCCGGGGCCCTGTCCGGGATCGCGTGTCGTCGCGTTCCGGCACCGACAGGAGGAGCTCCGGGAGGCGTGCCGTGGGGAGGCCGACGCCTCCCTCTCCTCAGCCTCCGGGGTTCCCCTCCCTGGCGCCGGCAGCTGGGGCCGGGCCAGCTCCGAAAGCCGGGCCCGGGCCCGTGCCTGCTTGCTCAGCCTTCCGTTGCCAGGGGCCTGAGCCTGGGGGCCACCCCATGGGGAACCATGAGTCCCGCGCCACGTGTCCCCCGACCGTCCCGGCGACAACGGCACCTTTCGCGGCTTCGTCCTAGCCGCGGAGTGAGAGACCAGTCCGTTTCCCCACAGAGGCCAGCCCCCTCCAGGGGCGCCCCGGCCGCCCGCCACGGCGGAGGCGGACGCCCGGCCACGGCGCCTCCATCCACTCTGCTCGGGGAAAACTCCCCGGCGCCGCGGCTGCCGGCCGCGCCCCATGGTCGCGGCTCGTTTTCCGGGTGGCCGCGACATGCCCCGAGCGAGAAAGGGCCCTGCTCCACGCGGAACTGGGCGCTGACCAGGGCTGCCCAACGCCGGCCAATTCTCACGAGCGTTCTGCCCAAATCGATCCCGATTTGGGCAGAACGCTCGTGAGAATTGGCCGGAAAACGCCCGGCGAACACACTTCGGGCACCACAGGGCCGCAGGGCGGCCCCCCCCGGGGCCCTGTCCGGGACCGCGTGTCGTCACGTTCCGGCATCGCCAGGAGGAGCTCCGGGAGGCGTGCCGCGGGGAGGCCGACGCCTCCCGCTCCTCAGCCTCCGGGGGTCCCCTCCCTGGCGCCGGCAGCGGGGGCCGGGCCAGCCCCGAAAGCCGGGCCCGGGCCCGGGCCTGCTTGCTCAGCCTTCCGTTGCAGGGTCCTGAGCCTGGGGGCCTCCCCATGGGGAACCATGAGTCCCGCGCCACGAGTCCCCCGACCGTCCCGGCCACAACGGCACCTTTCGCGGCTTCGTCCTAGCCGCGGAGTGAGAGACCAGTCCGTTTCCCCACAGAGGCCAGCCCCCTCCAGGGGCGCCCCGGACGCCCGCCACGGCGGAGGCGGACGCCCGGCCACGGCGCCTCCATCCACTCTGCCCGGGGAAAACTCCCCGGCGCCGCGGCTGCCGGCCACGCCCCATGGTCGCGGCTCGTTTTCCGGGTGGCCGCGACATGCCCCGAGCGAGAAAGGGCCCTGCTCCACGCGGAACTGGGCGCTGACCAGGGCTGCCCAACGCCGGCCAATTCTCACGAGCGTTCTGCCCAGGGCAGAACGCTCGTGAGAATTGGCCGGAAAACGCCCGGCGAACACACTTCGGGCACCACAGGGCCGCAGGGCGGCCGCCCCCGGGGCCCTGTCCGGACCGCTTGTCGTCGCGTTCCGGCACCGCCAGGAGGAGCTCCGGGAGGATTGCCGCGGGGAGGCCGACGCCTCCCGCTCCTCAGCCTCCGGGGGTCCCCTCCCTGGCGCCGGCAGCTGGGGCCGGGCCAGCCCCGAAAACCGGGCCCGGGCCCGGGCCTGCTTGCTCAGCCTTCCGTTGCCAGGGGCCTGAGCCTGGGGGCCTCCCCATGGGGAACACTGAGTCCCGCGCCACGAGTCCCCCGACCGTCCCGGCCACAACGGCACCTTTCGCGGCTTCGTCCTAGCCGCGGAGTGAGAGACCAGTCCGTTTCCCCACAGAGGCCAGCCCCCTCCAGGGGCGCCCCGGCCGCCCGCCACGGCGGAGGCGGACGCCCGGCCACGGCGCCTCCATCCACTCTGCTCGGGGAAAACTCCCCGGCGCCGCGGCTGCCGGCCGCGCCCCATGGTCGCGGCTCGTTTTCCGGGTGGCCGCGACATGCCCCGAGCGAGAAAGGGCCCTGCTCCACGCGGAACTGGGCGCTGACCAGGGCTGCCCAACGGCGGCCAATTCTCACGAGCGTTCTGCCCAAATCGATCCCGATTTGGGCAGAACGCTCGTGAGAATTGGCCGGAAAACGCCCGGCGAACACACTTCGGGCACCACAGGGCCGCAGGGCGGCCCCCCCGGGGCCCTGTCCGGGATCGCGTGTCGTCGCGTTCCGGCACCGACAGGAGGAGCTCCGGGAGGCGTGCCGTGGGGAGGCCGACGCCTCCCTCTCCTCAGCCTCCGGGGTTCCCCTCCCTGGCGCCGGCAGCTGGGGCCGGGCCAGCTCCGAAAGCCGGGCCCGGGCCCGTGCCTGCTTGCTCAGCCTTCCGTTGCCAGGGGCCTGAGCCTGGGGGCCACCCCATGGGGAACCATGAGTCCCGCGCCACGTGTCCCCCGACCGTCCCGGCGACAACGGCACCTTTCGCGGCTTCGTCCTAGCCGCGGAGTGAGAGACCAGTCCGTTTCCCCACAGAGGCCAGCCCCCTCCAGGGGCGCCCCGGCCGCCCGCCACGGCGGAGGCGGACGCCCGGCCACGGCGCCTCCATCCACTCTGCTCGGGGAAAACTCCCCGGCGCCGCGGCTGCCGGCCGCGCCCCATGGTCGCGGCTCGTTTTCCGGGTGGCCGCGACATGCCCCGAGCGAGAAAGGGCCCTGCTCCACGCGGAACTGGGCGCTGACCAGGGCTGCCCAACGCCGGCCAATTCTCACGAGCGTTCTGCCCAAATCGATCCCGATTTGGGCAGAACGCTCGTGAGAATTGGCCGGAAAACGCCCGGCGAACACACTTCGGGCACCACAGGGCCGCAGGGCGGCCCCCCCCGGGGCCCTGTCCGGGACCGCGTGTCGTCACGTTCCGGCATCGCCAGGAGGAGCTCCGGGAGGCGTGCCGCGGGGAGGCCGACGCCTCCCGCTCCTCAGCCTCCGGGGGTCCCCTCCCTGGCGCCGGCAGCGGGGGCCGGGCCAGCCCCGAAAGCCGGGCCCGGGCCCGGGCCTGCTTGCTCAGCCTTCCGTTGCAGGGTCCTGAGCCTGGGGGCCTCCCCATGGGGAACCATGAGTCCCGCGCCACGAGTCCCCCGACCGTCCCGGCCACAACGGCACCTTTCGCGGCTTCGTCCTAGCCGCGGAGTGAGAGACCAGTCCGTTTCCCCACAGAGGCCAGCCCCCTCCAGGGGCGCCCCGGACGCCCGCCACGGCGGAGGCGGACGCCCGGCCACGGCGCCTCCATCCACTCTGCCCGGGGAAAACTCCCCGGCGCCGCGGCTGCCGGCCGCGCCCCATCGTCGCGGCTCGTTTTCCGGGTGGCCGCGACATGCCCCGAGCGAGAAAGGGCCCTGCTCCACGCGGAACTGGGCGCTGACCACGGCTGCCCAACGCCGGCCAATTCTCACGAGCGTTCTGCCCAGGGCAGAACGCTCGTGAGAATTGGCCGTAAAACGCCCGGCGAACACACTTCGGGCACCACAGGGCCGCAGGGCGGCCCCCCCCGGGGCCCTGTCCGGACCGCTTGTCGTCGCGTTCCGGCACCGCCAGGAGGAGCTCCGGGAGGCTTGCCGCGGGGAGGCCGACGCCTCCCGCTCCTCAGCCTCCGGGGGTCCCCTCCCTGGCCCCGGCAGCTGGGGCCGGGCCAGCCCCGAAAGCCGGGCCCGGGCCCGGGCCTGCTTGCTCAGCCTTCCGTTGCCAGGGTCCTGAGCCTGGGGGCCTCCCCATGGGGAACCCTGAGTCCCGCGCCACGAGTCCCCCGACCGTCCCGGCCACAACGGCACCTTTCGCGGCTTCGTCCTAGCCGCGGAGTGAGAGACCAGTCCGTTTCCCCACAGAGGCCAGCCCCCTCCAGGGGCGCCCCGGACGCCCGCCACGGCGGAGGCGGACGCCCGGCCACGGCGCCTCCATCCACTCTGCTCGGGGAAAACTCCCCGGCGCCGCGGCTGCCGGCCGCGCCCCATCGTCGCGGCTCGTTTTCCGGGTGGCCGCGACATGCCCCGAGCGAGAAAGGGCCCTGCTCCACGCGGAACTGGGCGCTGACCAGGGCTGCCCAACGCCGGCCAATTCTCACGAGCGTTCTGCCCTGGGCAGAACGCTCGTGAGAATTGGCCGGAAAACGCCCGGCGAACACACTTCGGGCACCACAGGGCCGCAGGGCGGCCCCCCCCGGGGCCCTGTCCGGACCGCTTGTCGTCGCGTTCCGGCACCGCCAGGAGGAGCTCCGGGAGGCTTGCCGCGGGGAGGCCGACGCCTCCCGCTCCTCAGCCTACGGGGGTCCCCTCCCTGGCCCCGGCAGCTGGGGCCGGGCCAGCCCCGAAAGCCGGGCCCGGGCCCGGGCCTGTTTGCTCAGCCTTCCGTTGCCAGGGGCCTGAGCCTGGGGGCCTCCCCATGGGGAACCCTGAGTCCCGCGCCACGAGTCCCCCGACCGTCCCGGCGACAATGGCACCTTTCGCGGCTTCGTCCTAGCCGCGGAGTGAGAGACCAGTCCGTTTCCCCACAGAGGCCAGCCCCCTCCAGGGGCGCCCCGGCCGCCCGCCACGGCGGAGGCGGACGCCCGGCCACGGCGCCTCCATCCACTCTGCTCGGGGAAAACTCCCCGGCGCCGCGGCTGCCGGCCGCGCCCCATCGTCGCGGCTCGTTTTCCGGGTGGCCGCGACATGCCCCGAGCGAGAAAGGGCCCTGCTCCACGCGGAACTGGGCGCTGACCAGGGCTGCCCAACGCCGGCCAATTCTCACGAGCGTTCTGCCCAGGGCAGAACGCTCGTGAGAATTGGCCGGAAAACGCCCGGCGAACACACTTCGGGCACCACAGGGCCGCAGGGCGGCCCCCCCCGGGGCCCTGTCCGGACCGCTTGTCGTCGCGTTCCGGCACCGCCAGGAGGAGCTCCGGGAGGCTTGCCGCGGGGAGGCCGACGCCTCCCGCTCCTCAGCCTCCGGGGGTCGCCTCCCTGGCCCCGGCAGCTGGGGCCGGGCCAGCCCCGAAAGCCGGGCCCGGGCCCGGGCCTGCTTGCTCAGCCTTCCGTTGCCAGGGGCCTGAGCCTGGGCGCCTCCCCATGGGGAACCCTGAGTCCCGCGCCACGAGTCCCCCGACCGTCCCGGCGACAACGGCACCTTTCGCGGCTCCGTCCTAGCCGCGGAGTGAGAGACCAGTCCGTTTCCCCACAGAGGCCAGCCCCCTCCAGGGGCGCCCCGACCGCCCGCCACGGCGGAGGCGGACGCCCGGCCACGGCGCCTCCATCCACTCTGCTCGGGGAAAACTCCCCGGCGCCGCGGCTGCCTGCCGCGCTCCATCGTCGCGGCTCGTTTTCCGGGTGGCCGCGACATGCCCCGAGCGAGAAAGGGCCCTGCTCCACGCGGAACTGGGCGCTGACCAGGGCTGCCCAACGCCGGCCAATTCTCACGAGCGTTCTGCCCAAATCGATCCCGATTTGGGCAGAACGCTCGTGAGAATTGGCCGGAAAACGCCCGGCGAACACACTTCGGGCACCACAGGGCCGCAGTGCGGCCCCCCCCGGGCCCTGTCCGGGACGGCGTGTCGTCGCGTTCCGGCACCGCCAGGAGGAGCTCCGGGAGGCGTGCCGCAGGGAGGCCGACGCCTCCCGCTCCTCAGCCTCCGGGGGTCCCCTCCCTGGCGCCGGCAGCTGGGGCCGGGCCAGCCCCGAAAGCCGGGCCCGGGCCCGGGCCTGCTTGCTCAGCCTTCCGTTGCCAGGGGCCTGAGCCTGGGGGCCTCCCCATGGGGAACCCTGAGTCCCGCGCCACGAGTCCCCCGACCGTCCCGGCGACAACGGCACCTTTCGCGGCTTCGTCCTAGCCGCGGAGTGAGAGACCAGTCCGTTTCCCCACAGAGGCCAGCCCCCTCCAGGGGCGCCCCGGCCGCCCGCCACGGCGGAGGCGGACGCCCGGCCACGGCGCCTCAATCCACTCTGCTCGGGGAAAACTCCCCGGCGCCGCGGCTGCCGGCCGCACCCCATCGTCGCGGCTCGTTTTCCGGGTGGCCGCGACATGCCCCGAGCGAGAAAGGGCCCTGCTCCACGCGGAACTGGGCGCTGACCAGGGCTGCCCAACGCCGGCCAATTCTCACGAGCGTTCTGCCCAAATCGATCCCGATTTGGGCAGAACGCTCGTGAGAATTGGCCGGAAAACGCCCGGCGAACACACTTCGGGCACCACAGGGCCGCAGGGCGGCCCCCCCCGGGGCCCTGTCCGGGACCGCGTGTCGTCGCGTTCCGGCACCGCCAGGAGGAGCTCCGGGAGGCGTGCCTCAGGGAGGCCGACGCCTCCCGCTCCTCAGCCTCCGGGGTTCCCCTTCCTGGCGCCGGCAGCTGGGGCAGGGCCAGCTCCGAAAGCCGGGCCCATGCCCGGGCCTGCTTGCTCAGCCTTCCGTTGCCAGGGGCCTGAGCCTGGGGGCCACCCCATGGGGAACCCTGAGTCCCGCGCCACGTGTCCCCCGACCGTCCCGGCCACAACGGCACCTTTCGCGGCTTCGTCCTAGCCGCGGAGTGAGAGACCAGTCCGTTTCCCCACAGAGGCCAGCCCCCTCCAGGGGCGCCCCGGCCGCCCGCCACGGCGGAGGCGGACGCCCGGCCACGGCGCCTCCATCCACTCTGCTCGGGGAAAACTCCCCGGCGCCGCGGCTGCCGGCCGCGCCCCATCGTCGCGGCTCGTTCTCCGGGTGGCCGCGACATGCCCCGAGCGAGAAAGGGCCCTGCTCCACGCGGAACTGGGCGCTGACCAGGGCTGCCCAACGCCGGCCAATTCTCACGAGCGTTCTGCCCAGGGCAGAACGCTCGTGAGAATTGGCCGGAAAACGCCCGGCGAACACACTTCGGGCACCACAGGGCCGCAGGGCGGCCCCCCCCGGGGCCATGTCCGGGACCGCGTGTCGTCATGTTCCGGCACCGCCAGGAGGAGCTCCGGGAGGCGTGCCGCGGGGAGGCCGACGCCTCCCGCTCCTCAGCCTCCGGGGGTCCCCTCCCTCGCGCCGGCAGCTGGGGCCGGGCCAGCCCCGAAAGCCGGGCCCGGGCCCGGGCCTGCTTGCTCAGCCTTCCGTTGCAGGGGCCTGAGCCTGGGGGCCGCCCCATGGGGAACCCTGAGTCCCGCGCCACGAGTCCCCCGACCGTCCCGGCCACAACGGCACCTTTCGCGGCTTCGTCCTAGACGCGGAGTGAGAGACCAGTCCGTTTCCCCACAGAGGCCAGCCCCCTCCAGGGGCGCCCCGGCCGCCCGCCACGGCGGAGGCGGACGCCCGGCCACGGCGCCTCCATCCACTCTGCTCGGGGAAAACTCCCCGGCGCCGCGGCTGCCGGCCGCGCCCCATGGTCGCGGCTCGTTTTCCGGGTGGCCGCGACATGCCCCGAGCGAGAAAGGGCCCTGCTCCACGCGGAACTGGGCGCTGACCAGGGCTGCCCAACGCCGGCCAATTCTCACGAGCGTTCTGCCCAGGGCAGAACGCTCGTGAGAATTGGCCGGAAAACGCCCGGCGAACACACTTCGGGCACCACAGGGCCGCAGGGCGGCCCCCCCCGGGGCCCTGTCCGGACCGCTTGTCGTCGCGTTCCGGCACCGCCAGGAGGAGCTCCGGGAGGCTTGCCGCGGGGAGGCCGACGCCTCCCGCTCCTCAGCCTCCGGGGGTCGCCTCCCTGGCCCCGGCAGCTGGGGCCGGGCCAGCCCCGAAAGCCGGGCCCGGGCCCGGGCCTGCTTGCTCAGCCTTCCGTTGCCAGGGGCCTGAGCCTGGGCGCCTCCCCATGGGGAACCCTGAGTCCCGCGCCACGAGTCCCCCGACCGTCCCGGCGACAACGGCACCTTTCGCGGCTCCGTCCTAGCCGCGGAGTGAGAGACCAGTCCGTTTCCCCACAGAGGCCAGCCCCCTCCAGGGGCGCCCCGACCGCCCGCCACGGCGGAGGCGGACGCCCGGCCACGGCGCCTCCATCCACTCTGCTCGGGGAAAACTCCCCGGCGCCGCGGCTGCCTGCCGCGCTCCATCGTCGCGGCTCGTTTTCCGGGTGGCCGCGACATGCCCCGAGCGAGAAAGGGCCCTGCTCCACGCGGAACTGGGCGCTGACCAGGGCTGCCCAACGCCGGCCAATTCTCACGAGCGTTCTGCCCAAATCGATCCCGATTTGGGCAGAACGCTCGTGAGAATTGGCCGGAAAACGCCCGGCGAACACACTTCGGGCACCACAGGGCCGCAGTGCGGCCCCCCCCGGGCCCTGTCCGGGACGGCGTGTCGTCGCGTTCCGGCACCGCCAGGAGGAGCTCCGGGAGGCGTGCCGCAGGGAGGCCGACGCCTCCCGCTCCTCAGCCTCCGGGGGTCCCCACCCTGGCGCCGGCAGCTGGGGCCGGGCCAGCCCCGAAAGCCGGGCCCGGGCCCGGGCCTGCTTGCTCAGCCTTCCGTTGCCAGGGGCCTGAGCCTGGGGGCCTCCCCATGGGGAACCCTGAGTCCCGCGCCACGAGTCCCCCGACCGTCCCGGCGACAACGGCACCTTTCGCGGCTTCGTCCTAGCCGCGGAGTGAGAGACCAGTCCGTTTCCCCACAGAGGCCAGCCCCCTCCAGGGGCGCCCCGGCCGCCCGCCACGGCGGAGGCGGACGCCCGGCCACGGCGCCTCAATCCACTCTGCTCGGGGAAAACTCCCCGGCGCCGCGGCTGCCGGCCGCACCCCATCGTCGCGGCTCGTTTTCCGGGTGGCCGCGACATGCCCCGAGCGAGAAAGGGCCCTGCTCCACGCGGAACTGGGCGCTGACCAGGGCTGCCCAACGCCGGCCAATTCTCACGAGCGTTCTGCCCAAATCGATCCCGATTTGGGCAGAACGCTCGTGAGAATTGGCCGGAAAACGCCCGGCGAACACACTTCGGGCACCACAGGGCCGCAGGGCGGCCCCCCTCGGGGCCCTGTCCGGGACCGCGTGTCGTCGCGTTCCGGCACCGCCAGGAGGAGCTCCGGGAGGCGTGCCGCAGGGAGGCCGACGCCTCCCGCTCCTCAGCCTCCGGGGGTCCCCTCCCTGGCGCCGGCAGCTGGGGCCGGGCCAGCCCCGAAAGCCGGGCCCGGGCCCGGGCCTGCTTGCTCAGCCTTCCGTTGCCAGGGGCCTGAGCCTGGGGGCCTCCCCATGGGGAACCCTGAGTCCCGCGCCACGAGTCCCCCGACCGTCCCGGCGACAACGGCACCTTTCGCGGCTTCGTCCTAGCCGCGGAGTGAGAGACCAGTCCGTTTCCCCACAGAGGCCAGCCCCCTCCAGGGGCGCCCCGGCCGCCCGCCACGGCGGAGGCGGACGCCCGGCCACGGCGCCTCCATCCACTCTGCTCGGGGAAAACTCCCCGGCGCCGCGGCTGCCGGCCGCGCCCCATCGTCGCGGCTCGTTTTCCGGGTGGCCGCGACATGCCCCGAGCGAGAAAGGGCCCTGCTCCACGCGGAACTGGGCGCTGACCAGGGCTGCCCAACGCCGGCCAATTCTCACGAGCGTTCTGCCCAAATCGATCCCGATTTGGGCAGAACGCTCGTGAGAATTGGCCGGAAAACGCCCGGCGAACACACTTCGGGCACCACAGGGCCGCAGTGCGGCCCCCCCCGGGCCCTGTACGGGACGGCGTGTCGTCGCGTTCCGGCACCGCCAGGAGGAGCTCCGGGAGGCGTGCCGCGGGGAGGCCGACGCCTCCCGCTCCTCAGCCTCCGGGGGTCCCCTCCCTGGCGCCGGCAGCTGGGGCCGGGCCAGCCCCGAAAGTCGGGCCCGGGCCCGGGCCTGCTTGCTCAGCCTTCCGTTGCCAGGGGCCTGAGCCTGGGGGCCTCCCCATGGGGAACCCTGAGTCCCGCGCCACGAGTCCCCCGACCGTCCCGGCCACAACGGCACCTTTCGCGGCTTCGTCCTAGCCGCGGAGTGAGAGACAAGTCCGTTTCCCCACAGAGGCTAGCCCCCTCCAGGGGCGCCCCGGCCGCCCGCCACGGCGGAGTCGGACGCCCGGCCACGGCGCCTCCATCCACTCTGCTCGGGGAAAACTCCCCGGCGCCGCGGATGCCGGCCGCGCCCCATCGTCGCGGCTCGTTTTCCGGGTGGCCGCGACATGCCCCGAGCGAGAAAGGGCCCTGCTCCACGCGGAACTGGGCGCTGACCAGGGCTGCCCAACGCCGGCCAATTCTCACGAGCGTTCTGCCCAAATCGATCCCGATTTGGGCAGAACGCTCGTGAGAATTGGCCGGAAAACGCCCGGCGAACACACTTCGGGCACCACAGGGCCGCAGGGCGGCCCCCCCCGGGGCCCTGTCCGGACCGCTTGTCGTCGCGTTCCGGGACCGCCAGGAGGAGCTCCGGGAGGCATGCCGCGGGGAGGCCGACGCCTCCCGCTCCTCAGCCTCCGGGGGTCCCCTCCCTGGCCCCGGCAGCTGGGGCCGGGCCAGCCCCGAAAGCCGGGCCCGGGCCCGGGCCTGCTTGCTCAGCCTTCCGTTGCCAGGGGCCTGAGCCTGGGGGCCTCCCCATGGGGAACCCTGAGTCCCGCGCCACGAGTCCCCCGACCGTCCCGGCGACAACGGCACCTTTCGCGGCTTCGTCCTAGCCGCGGAGTGAGAGACCAGTCCGTTTCCCCACAGAGGCCAGCCCCCTCCAGGTGCGCCCCGGCCGCCCGCCACGGCGGAGGCGGACGCCCGGCCACGGCGCCTCCATCCACTCTGCTCGGGGAAAACTCCCCGGCGCCGTGGCTGCATGCCGCGCTCCATCGTCGCTGCTCGTTTTCCGGGTGGCCGCGACATGCCCCGAGCGAGAAAGGGCCCTGCTCCACGCGGAACTGGGCGCTGACCAGGGCTGCCCAACGCCGGCCAATTCTCGCGAGCGTTCTGCCCAAATCTATCCCGATTTGGGCAGAACGCTCGCGAGAATTGGCCGGAAAACGCCCGGCGAACACACTTCGGGCACCACAGGGCCGCAGTGCGGCCCCCCCCGGGCCCTGTACGGGACGGCGTGTCGTCGCGTTCCGGCACCGCCAGGAGGAGCTCCGGGAGGCGTGCCGCGGGGAGGCCGACGCCTCCCGCTCCTCAGCCTCCGGGGGTCCCCTCCCTGGCGCCGGCAGCTGGGGCCGGGCCAGCCCCGAAAGCCGGGCCCGGGCCCGGGCCTGCTTGCTCAGCCTTCCGTTGCCAGGGGCCTGAGCCTGGGGGCCTCCCCATGGGGAACCCTGAGTCCCGCGCCACGAGTCCCCCGACCGTCCCGACCACAACGGCACCTTTCGCGGCTTCGTCCTAGCCGCGGAGTGAGAGACCAGTCCGTTTCCCCACAGAGGCCAGCCCCCTCCAGGGGCGCCCCGGCCGCCCGCCACGGCGGAGGCGGACGTCCGGCCACGGCGCCTCCATCCACTCTGCTCGGGGAAAACTCCCCGGCGCCGCGGCTGCCGGCCGCGCCCCATCGTCGCGGCTCGTTTTCCGGGTGGCCGCGACATGCCCCGAGCGAGAAAGGGCCCTGCTCCACGCGGAACTGGGCGCTGACCAGGGCTGCCCAACGCCGGCCAATTCTCACGAGCGTTCTGCCCAAATCGATCCCGATTTGGGCAGAACGCTCGTGAGAATTGGCCGGAAAACGCCCGGCGAACACACTTCGGGCACCACAGGGCCGCAGGGCGGCCCCCCCCGGGGCCCTGTCCGGGACCGCGTGTCGTCGCGTTCCGGCACCGCCAGGAGGAGCTCCGGGAGGCTTGCCGCGGGGAGGCCGACGCCTCCCGCTCCTCAGCCTCCGGGGGTCCCCTCCCTGGCCCCGGCAGCTGGGGCCGGGCCAGCCCCGAAAGCAGGGACCGGGCCCGGGCCTGCTTGCTCAGCCTTCCGTTGCCAGGGGCCTGAGCCTGGGGGCCTCCCCATGGGGAACCCTGAGTACCGCTCCACGAGTCCCCCAACCGTCCCGGCCACAACGGCACCTTTCGCGGCTTCGTCGTAGCCGCGGATTGAGAGACCAGTCCGTTTCCCCACAGAGGCCAGCCCCCTCCAGGGGCGCCCCGGCCGCCCGCCACGGCGGAGGCGGACGCCCGGCCACGGCGCCTCCATCCACTCTGCTCGGGGAAAACTCCCCGGCGCCGCGGCTGCCGGCCGCGCCCCATCGTCGCGGCTCGTTTTCCGGGTGGCCGCGACATGCAACGAGCGAGAAAGGGCCCTGCTCCACGCGGAACTGGGCGCTGACCAGGGCTGCCCAACGCCGGCCAATTCTCACGAGCGTTCTGCCCAAATCGATCCCGATTTGGGCAGAACGCTCGTGAGAATTGGCCGGAAAACGCCCGGCGAACACACTTCGGGCACCACAGGGCCGCAGGGCGGCCCCCCCCGGGGCCCTGTCCGGGACCGCGTGTCGTCGCGTTCCGGCACCGCCAGGAGGAGCTCCGGGAGGCTTGCCGCGGGGAGGCCGACGCCTCCCGCTCGTCAGCCTCCGGGGGTCCCCTCCCTGGCCCCGGCAGCTGGGGCCGGGCCAGCCCCGAAAGGCGGGCCCGGGCCGGTCCTGCTTGCTCAGCCTTCCGTTGCCAGGGGCCTGAGCCTGGGGGCCTCCCCATGGGGAACCCTGAGTCCCGCGCCACGAGTCCCCCGACCGTCCCGGCGACAACGGCACCTTTCGCGGCTTCGTCCTAGCCGCGGAGTGAGAGACCAGTCCGTTTCCCCACAGAGGCCAGCCCCCTCCAGGGGCGCCCCGGCCGCCCGCCACGGCGGAGGCGGACGCCCGGCCACGGCGCCTCCATCCACTCTGCTCGGGGAAAACTCCCCGGCGCCGTGGCTGCCTGCCGCGCTCCATCGTCGCTGCTCGTTTTCCGGGTGGCCGCGACATGCCCCGAGCGAGAAAGGGCCCTGCTCCACGCGGAACTGGGCGCTGACCAGGGCTGCCCAACGCCGGCCAATTCTCACGAGCGTTCTGCCCAAATCGATCCCGATTTGGGCAGAACGCTCGTGAGAATTGGCCGGAAAACGCCCGGCGAACACACTTCGGGCACCACAGGGCCGCAGGGCGGCCCCCCCCCGGGGCCCTGTCCGGGACCGCGTGTCGTCGCGTTCCGGCACCGCCAGGAGGAGCTCCGGGAGGCTTGCCGCGGGGAGGCCGACGCCTCCCGCTCCTCAGCCTCCGGGGGTCCCCTCCCTGGCCCCGGCAGCTGGGGCCGGGCCAGCCCCGAAAGCCGGGCCCGGGCCCGGGCCTGCTTGCTCAGCCTTCCGTTGCCAGGGGCCTGAGCCTGGGGGACTCCCCATGGGGAACCCTGAGTCCCGCGCCAGAGTCCCCCAACCGTCCCGGCCACAACGGCACCTTTCGCGGCTTCGTCCTAGCCGCGGAGTGAGAGACCAGTCCGTTTCCCCACAGAGGCCAGCCCCCTCCAGGGGCGCCCCGGCCGCCCGCCACGGCGGAGGCGGACGCCCGGCCAAGGCGCCTCCATCCACTCTGCTCGGGGAAAACTCCCCGGCGCCGCGGCTGCCGGCCGCACCCCATCGTCGCGGCTCGTTTTCCGGGTGGCCGCGACATGCCCCGAGCGAGAAAGGGCCCTGCTCCACGCGGAACTGGGCGCTGACCAGGGCTGCCCAACGCCGGCCAATTCTCACGAGCGTTCTGCCCAAATCGATCCCGATTTGGGCAGAACGCTCGCGAGAATTGGCCAGAAAACGCCCGGCGAACACACTTCGGGCACCACAGGGCCGCAGTGCGGCCCCCCCCGGGCCCTGTACGGGACGGCGTGTCGTCGCGTTCCGGCACCGCCAGGAGGAGCTCCGGGAGGCGTGCCGCGGGGAGGCCGACGCCTCCCGCTCCTCAGCCTCCGGGGGTCCCCTCCCTGGCGCCGGCAGCTGGGGCCGGGCCAGCCCCGAAAGCCGGGCCCGGGCCCGGGCCTGCTTGCTCAGCCTTCCGTTGCCAGGGGCCTGAGCCTGGGGGCCTCCCCATGGGGAACCCTGAGTCCCGCGCCACGAGTCCCCCGACCGTCCCGACCACAACGGCACCTTTCGCGGCTTCGTCCTAGCCGCGGAGTGAGAGACCAGTCCGTTTCCCCACAGAGGCTAGCCCCCTCCAGGGGCGCCCCGGCCGCCCGCCACGGCGGAGGCGGACGCCCGGCCACGGCGCCTCCATCCACTCTGCTCGGGGAAAACTCCCCGGCGCCGCGGCTGCCGGCCGCGCCCCATCGTCGCGGCTCATTTTCCGGGTGGCCGCGACATGCCCCGAGCGAGAAAGGGCCCTGCTCCACGCGGAACTGGGCGCTGACCAGGGCTGCCCAACGCCGGCCAATTCTCACGAGCGTTCTGCCCAAATCGATCCCGATTTGGGCAGAACGCTCGTGAGAATTGGCCGGAAAACGCCCGGTGAACACACTTCGGGCACCACAGTGCCGCAGGGCGGCCCCCCCCGGGGCCCTGTCCGGACCGCTTGTCGTCGCGTTCCGGCACCGCCAGGAGGAGCTCCGGGAGGCTTGCCGCGGGGAGGCCGATGCCTCCCGCTCCTCAGCCTCCGGGGGTCCCCTCCCTGGCCCCGGCAGCTGGGGCCGGGCCAGCCCCGAAACCCGGGCCCGGGCCCGGGCCTGCTTGCTCAGCCTTCCGTTGCCAGGGGCCTGAGCCTGGGGGCCTCCCCATGGGGAACCCTGAGTCCCGCGCCACGAGTCCCCCGACCGTCCCGGCGAAAACGGCACCTTTCGCGGCTTCGTCCTAGCCGCGGAGTGAGAGACCAGTCCGTTTCCCCACAGAGGCCAGCCCCCTCCAGGGGCGCCCCGGCCGCCCGCCACGGCGGAGGCGGACGCCCGGCCACGGCGCCTCAATCCACTCTGCTCGGGGAAAACTCCCCGGCGCCGCGGCTGCCGGCCGCACCCCATCGTTGCGGCTCGTTTTCCGGGTGGCCGCGACATGCCCCGAGCGAGAAAGGGCCCTGCTCCACGCGGAACTGGGCGCTGACCAGGGCTGCCCAACGCCGGCCAATTCTCACGAGCGTTCTGCCCAAATCGATCCCGATTTGGGCAGAACGCTCGTGAGAATTGGCCGGAAAACGCCCGGCGAACACACTTCGGGCACCACAGGGCCGCAGGGCGGCCCCCCCCGGGGCCCTGTCCGGGACCGCGTGTCGTCGCGTTCCGGCACCGCCAGGAGGAGCTCCGGGAGGCTTGCCGCGGGGAGGCCGACGCCTCCCGCTCCTCAGCCTCCGGGGGTCCCCTCCCTGGCCCCGGCAGCTGGGGCCGGGCCAGCCCCGAAAGCAGGGCCCGGGCCCGGGCCTGCTTGCTCAGCCTTCCGTTGCCAGGGTCCTGAGCCTGGGGGCCTCCCCATGGGGAACCCTGAGTACCGCTCCACGAGTCCCCCAACCGTCCCGGCCACAACGGCACCTTTCGCGGCTTCGTCGTAGCCGCGGAGTGAGAGACCAGTCCGTTTCCCCACAGAGGCCAGCCCCCTCCAGGGGCGCCCCGGCCGCCCGCCACGGCGGAGGCGGACGCCCGGCCACGGCGCCTCCATCCACTCTGCTCGGGGAAAACTCCCCGGCGCCGAGGCTGCCGGCCGCGCCCCATCGTCGCGGCTCGTTTTCCGGGTGGCCGCGACATGCCCCGAGCGAGAAAGGGCCCTGCTCCACGCGGAACTGGGCGCTGACCAGGGCTGCCCAACGCCGGCCAATTCTCACGAGCGTTCTGCCCAAATCGATCCCGATTTGGGCAGAACGCTCGTGAGAATTGGCCGGAAAACGCCCGTCGAACACACTTCGGGCACCACAGGGCCGCAGGGCGGCCCCCCCCGGGGCCCTGTCCGGACCGCTTGTCGTCGCGTTCCGGCACCGCCAGGAGGAGCTCCGGGAGGCTTGCCGCGGGGAGGCCGACGCATCCCGCTCCTCAGCCTCCGGGGGTCCCCTCCCTGGCCCCGGCAGCTGGGGCCGGGCCAGCCCCGAAACCCGGGCCCGGGCCCGGTCCTGCTTGCTCAGCCTTCCGTTGCCAGGGGCCTGAGCCTAGGGGCCTCCCCATGGGGAACCCTGAGTCCCGCGCCACGAGTCCCCCGACCGTCCCGGCGAAAACGGCACATTTCGCGGCTTCGTCCTAGCCGCGGAGTGAGAGACCAGTCCGTTTCCCCACAGAGGCCAGCCCCCTCCAGGGGCGCCCCGGCCGCCCGCCACGGCGGAGGCGGACGCCCGGCCACGGCGCCTCCATCCACTCTGCTCGGGGAAAACTCCCCGGCGCCGCGGCTGCCGGCCGCGCCCCATCGTCGCGGCTCATTTTCCGGGTGGCCGCGACATGCCCCGAGTGAGAAAGGGCCCTGCTCCACGCGGAACTGGGCGCTGACCAGGGCTGCCCAACGCCGGCCAATTCTCACGAGCGTTCTGCCCAAATCGATCCCGATTTGGGCAGAACGCTCGTGAGAATTGGCCGGAAAACGCCCGGCGAACACACTTCGGGCACCACAGGGCCGCAGGGCGGCCCCCCCCGGGGCCCTGTCCGGGAACGCGTGTCGTCGCGTTCCGGCACCGCCAGGAGGAGCTCCGGGAGGCTTGCCGCGGGGAGGCCGACGCCTCCCGCTCCTCAGCCTCCGGGGGTCCCATCCCTGGCCCCGGCAGCTGGGGCCGGGCCAGCCCCGAAAGCCGGGCCCGGGCCCGGGCCTGCTTGCTCAGCCTTCCGTTGCCAGGGGCCTGAGCCTGGGGGCCTCCCCATGGGGAACCCTGAGTCCCGCGCCACGAGTCCCCCGACCGTCCCGGCCACAACGGCACCTTTCGCGGCTTCGTCCTAGCCGCGGAGTGAGAGACCAGTCCGTTTCCCCACAGAGGCCAGCCCCCTCCAGGGGCGCCCCGGCCGCCCGCCACGGCGGAGGCGGACGCCCGGCCACGGCGCCTCCATCCACTCTGCTCGGGGAAAACTCCCCGGCGCCGCGGCTGCCGGCCGCGCCCCATGGTCGCGGCTCGTTTTCCGGGTGGCCGCGACATGCCCCGAGCGAGAAAGGGCCCTGCTCCACGCGGAACTGGGCGCTGACCAGGGCTGCCCAACGCCGGCCAATTCTCACGAGCGTTCTGACCAAATCGATCCCGATTTGGGCAGAACGCTCGTGAGAATTGGCCGGAAAACGCCCGGCGAACACACTTCGGGCACCACAGGGCCGCAGGGCGGCCCCCCCCGGGGCCCTGTCCGGGACCGCTTGTCGTCGCGTTCCGGCACCGCCAGGAGGAGCTCCGGGAGGCGTGCCGCGGGGAGGCGAACGCCTCCCGCTCCTCAGCCTCCGGGGGTCCCCTCCCTCGCGCCGGCAGCTGGGGCCGGGCCAGCCCCGAAAGCCGGGCCCGGGCCCGGGCCTGCTTGCTCAGCCTTCCGTTGCCAGGGGCCTGAGCCTGGGGGCCTCCCCATGGGGAACCCTGAGTCCCGCGCCACGAGTCCCCCGACCATCCCGGCGACAACGGCACTTTTCGCGGCTTCGTCCTAGCCGCGGAGTGAGAGACCAGTCCGTTTCCCCACAGAGGCCAGCCCCCTCCAGGGGCGCCCCGGCCGCCCGCCACGGCGGAGGCGGACGCCCGGCCACGGCGCCTCCATCCACTCTGCTCGGGGAAAACTCCCCGGCGCCGCGGCTGCCGGCCGCGCCCCATCGTCGCGGCTCGTTTTCCGGGTGGCCGCGACATGCCCCGAGCGAGAAAGGGCCCTGCTCCACGCGGAACTGGGCGCTGACCAGGGCTGCCCAACGCCGGCCAATTCTCACGAGCGTTCTGCCCAAATCGATCCCGATTTGGGCAGAACGCTCGTGAGAATTGGCCGGAAAACGCCCGGCGAACACACTTCGGGCACCACAGGGCCGCAGGGCGGCCCCCCCCGGGGCCCTGTCCGGGACCGCGTGTCGTCGCATTCCGGCACCGCCAGGAGGAGCTCCGGGAGGCGTGCCGCGGGGAGGCCGACGCCTCCCGCTCCTCAGCCTCCGGGGGTCCCCTCCCTGGCGCCGGCAGCTGGGGCCGGGCCAGCCCCGAAAGCCGGGCCCGGGCCCGGGCCTGCTTGCTCAGCCTTCCGTTGCCAGGGGCCTGAGCCTGGGCGCCTCCCCATGGGGAACCCTGAGTCCCGCGCCACGAGTCCCCCGACCGTCCCGGCGACAACGGCACCGTTCTCGGCTTCGTCCTAGCCGCGGAGTCAGAGACCAGTCCGTTTCCCCACAGAGGCCAGCCCCCTCCAGGGGCGCCCCGGCCGCCCGCCACGGGGGAGGCGGACGCCCGGCCACGGCGCCTCCATCCACTCTGCTCGGGGAAAACTCCCCGGCGCCGCGGCTGCCGGCCGCGCCCCATGGTCGCGGCTCGTTTTCCGGGTGGCCGCGACATGCCCCGAGCGAGAAAGGGCCCTGCTCCACGCGGAACTGGGCGCTGACCAGGGCTGCCCAACGCCGGCCAATTCTCACGAGCGTTCTGCCCAAATCGATCCCGATTTGGGCAGAACGCTCGTGAGAATTGGCCGGAAAACTCCCGGCGAACACACTTCGGGCACGACAGGGCCGCAGGGCGGCCCCCCCCGGGGCCCTGTCCGGGACCGCTTGTCGTCGCGTTCCGGCACCGCCAGGAGGAGCTCCGGGAGGCGTGCCGCGGGGAGGCGGACGCCTCCCGCTCCTCAGCCTCCGGGGGTCCCCTCCCTCGCGCCGGCAGCTGGGGCCGGGCCAGCCCCGAAAGCCGGGCCCGGGCCCGGGCCTGCTTGCTCAGCCTTCCGTTGCCAGGGGCCTGAGCCTGGGGGCCTCCCCATGGGGAACCCAGAGTCCCGCGCCACGTGTCCCCCGACCGTCCCGGCGACAACGGCACCTTTCGCGGCTTCGTCCTAGCCGCGGAGTGAGAGACCAGTCCGTTTCCCCACAGAGGCCAGCCCCCTCCAGGGGCGCCCCGGCCGCCCGCCACGGCGGAGGCGGACGCCCGGCCACGGCGCCTCCATCCACTCTGCTCGGGGAAAACTCCCCGGCGCCGCGGCTGCCGGCCGCGCCCCATCGTCGCGGCTCGTTTTCCGGGTGGCCGCGACATGCCCCGAGCGAGAAAGGGCCCTGCTCCACGCGGAACTGGGCGCTGACCAGGGCTGCCCAACGCCGGCCAATTCTCACGAGCGTTCTGCCCAAATCGATCCCGATTTGGGCAGAACGCTCGTGAGAATTGGCCGGAAAACGCCCGGCGAACACACTTCGGGCACCACAGGGCCGCAGGGCGGCCCCCCCCGGGGCCCTGTCCGGACCGCTTGTCGTCGCGTTCCGGCACCGCCAGGAGGAGCTCCGGGAGGCTTGCCGCGGGGAGGCCGACGCCTCCCGCTCCTCAGCCTCCGGGGGTCCCCTCCCTGGCCCCGGCAGCTGGGGCCGGGCCAGCCCCGAAAGCCGGGCCCGGGCCCGGGCCTGCTTGCTCAGCCTTCCGTTGCCAGGGGCCTGAGCCTGGGGGCCTCCCCATGGGGAACCCTGAGTCCCGCGCCACGAGTCCCCCGACCGTCCCGGCGAAAACGGCACCTTTCGCGGCTTCGTCCTAGCCGCGGAGTGAGAGACCAGTCCGTTTCCCCACAGAGGCCAGCCCCCTCCAGGGGCGCCCCGGCCGCCCGCCACGGCGGAGGCGGACGCCCGGCCACGGCGCCTCCATCCACTCTGCTCGGGGAAAACTCCCTGGCGCCGCGGCTGCCGGCCGCGCCCCATCGTCGCGGCTCGTTTTCCGGGTGGCCGCGACATGCAACGAGCGAGAAAGGGCCCTGCTCCACGCGGAACTGGGCGCTGACCAGGGCTGCCCAACGCCGGCCAATTCTCACGAGCGTTCTGCCCAAATCGATCCCGATTTGGGCAGAACGCTCGTGAGAATTGGCCGGAAAACGCCCGGCGAACACACTTCGGGCACCACAGGGCCGCAGGGCGGCCCCCCCCGTGGCCCTGTCCGGGACCGCGTGTCGTCGCGTTCCGGCACCGCCAGGAGGAGCTCCGGGAGGCTTGCCGCGGGGAGGCCGACGCCTCCCGCTCCTCAGCCTCCGGGGGTCCCCTCCCTGGCCCCGGCAGCTGGGGCCGGGCCAGCCCCGAAAGCCGGGCCCGGGCCCGGGCCTGCTTGCTCAGCCTTCCGTTGCCAGGGGCCTGAGCCTGGGGGCCTCCCCATGGGGAACCCTGAGTCCCGCGCCACGAGTCCCCCGACCGTCCCGGCGACAACGGCACCTTTCGCGGCTTCGTCCTAGCCGCGGAGTGAGAGACCAGTCCGTTTCCCCACAGAGGCCAGCCCCCTCCAGGGGCGCCCCGGCCGCCCGCCACGGCGGAGGCGGACGCCCGGCCACGGCGCCTCCATCCACTCTGCTCGGGGAAAACTCCCCGGCGCCGTGGCTGCCTGCCGCGCTCCATCGTCGCTGCTCGTTTTCCGGGTGGCCGCGACATGCCCCGAGCGATAAAGGGCCCTGCTCCACGCGGAACTGGGCGCTGACCAGGGCTGCCCAACGCCGGCCAATTCTCACGAGCGTTCTGCCCAAATCGATCCCGATTTGGGCAGAACGCTCGCGAGAATTGGCCGGAAAACGCCCGGCGAACACACTTCGGGCACCACAGGGCCGCAGTGCGGCCCCCCCCGGGCCCTGTACGGGACGGCGTGTCGTCGCGTTCCGGCACCGCCAGGAGGAGCTCCGGGAGGCGTGCCGCGGGGAGGCCGACGCCTCCCGCTCCTCAGCCTCCGGGGGTCCCCTCCCTGGCGCCGGCAGCTGGGGCCGGGCCAGCCCCGAAAGCCGGGCCCGGGCCCGGGCCTGCTTGCTCAGCCTTCCGTTGCCAGGGGCCTGAGCCTGGGGGCCTCCCCATGGGGAACCCTGAGTCCCGCGCCACGAGTCCCCCGACCGTCCCGACCACAACGGCACCTTTCGCGGCTTCGTCCAAGCCGCGGAGTGAGAGACCAGTCCGTTTCCCCACAGAGGCCAGCCCCCTCCAGGGGCGCCCCGGCCGCCCGCCACGGCGGAGGCGGACGCCCGGCCACGGCGCCTCCATCCACTCTGCTCGGGGAAAACTCCCCGGCGCCGCGGCTGCCGGCCGCGCCCCATCGTCGCGGCTCGTTTTCCGGGTGGCCGCGACATGCCCCGAGCGAGAAAGGGCCCTGCTCCACGCGGAACTGGGCGCTGACCAGGGCTGCCCAACGCCGGCCAATTCTCACGAGCGTTCTGCCCAAATCGATCCCGATTTGGGCAGAACGCTCGTGAGAATTGGCCGGAAAACGCCCGGCGAACACACTTCGGGCACCACAGGGCCGCAGGGCGGCCCCCCCCGGGGCCCTGTCCGGACCGATTGTCGTCGCGTTCCGGCACCGCCAGGAGGAGCTCCGGGAGGCTTGCCGCGGGGAGGCCGATGCCTCCCGCTCCTCAGCCTCCGGGGGTCCCCTCCGTGGCCCCGGCAGCTGGGGCCGGGCCAGCCCCGAAACCCGGGCCCGGGCCCGGGCCTGCTTGCTCAGCCTTCCGTTGCCAGGGGCCTGAGCCTGGGGGCCTCCCCATGGGGAACCCTGAGTCCCGCGCCACGAGTCCCCCGACCGTCCCGGCGAAAACGGCACCTTTCGCGGCTTCGTCCTAGCCGCGGAGTGAGAGACCAGTCCGTTTCCCCACAGAGGCCAGCCCCCTCCAGGGGCGCCCCGGCCGCCCGCCACGGCGGAGGCGGACGCCCGGCCACGGCGCCTCAATCCACTCTGCTCGGGGAAAACTCCCCGGCGCCGCGGCTGCTGGCCGCACCCCATCGTCGCGGCTCGTTTTCCGGGTGGCCGCGACATGCCCCGAGCGAGAAAGGGCCCTGCTCCACGCGGAACTGGGCGCTGACCAGGGCTGCCCAACGCCGGCCAATTCTCACGAGCGTTCTGCCCAAATCGATCCCGATTTGGGCAGAACGCTCGTGAGAATTGGCCGGAAAACGCCCGGCGAACACACTTCGGGCACCACAGGGCCGCAGGGCGGCCCCCCCCGGGGCCCTGTCCGGGACCGCGTGTCGTCGCGTTCCGGCACCGCCAGGAGGAGCTCCGGGAGGCTTGCCGCGGGGAGGCCGACGCCTCCCGCTCCTCAGCCTCCGGGGGTCCCCTCCCTGGCCCCGGCAGCTGGGGCCGGGCCAGCCCCGAAAGCAGGGCCCGGGCCCGGGCCTGCTTGCTCAGCCTTCCGTTGCCAGGGGCCTGAGCCTGGGGGCCTCCCCATGGGGAACCCTGAGTACCGCTCCACGAGTCCCCCA